>NC_143038.1:5685000-5855000 GCF_057628025.1 Oncorhynchus mykiss | reverse complement strand
CAAAATGAGGAGATGAATACAACAGTCCCTTGTATAACAAGGGGACCTCTCCTTTTCTCTCTCTCACATAATTACTTGGGTTTTTAGACTAGAGATTCACCATTGAGGGGTTTGTGGTAGAAATACATGAACAGAGGATATATATCCTTTGAGATAAACTAACCTTGGACTTGAACACAAAAGGACCTAACTTGACCTTTGACTTGTAGACACTGACTAACAGAAAGCCCACCACTGTAAATGCCAAGTCCTTAAATGTTATGATTAGAAGATACTTAGAAATGCACAAGGAAACGGCTATAAACACACACAGTAACCACAGACCAGTCTCTTGCCCCTTGAACAACATTGACTGATGTGTGATTCAGGGTCTTGAACCGAAATCTCCTGTGCACCAAAGGAGCTCCTTAGCCCACTGAGCTAAAAGCTCTTTATTGGTTTGGGAGCCAATGCAACTTTTGATGTGCAGGCAAGGTGTAGTCACTTAAAACTCCGTTACAAAGGCAGGACTTGTGGACGTAAGCTCAACCTTACCTTTTCAACTCAAACACTTAGAGACAGTGGATGAAGCATGTAACAATATCTTGTTAAGGGCTATCAATGTAGACATGTTACCCCATAATAAACAGAAGGTACCCTTTGTGTGAACTCGAAAGGGAAGGGCCCAGATACGGTTTCCCATTATCCACCACCTTGTTTTGTATGATTGGAATTTGTATCTCATTCATTAAAATATGAATGGATTCTTACAGTATGAGGTGCTCTGTAATTGTTACTTATAAAGAGAGAGAGAGAGACAGAGAGGGTGAAGAAGAAGATAATGTGTGTGTGAGAGAGAGAGAGAGAGAGAGAGAGAGAGAGAGAGAGGAACAAGATAATGTGAGGGAGAGCGAAGAAGAACAAGATAATGTGAGAGAGAGAGAAGAACAAGAGAATGTGAGGGAGAGAGAAGAACAAGAGAATATGAGGGAGAGCGAAGAAGAACAAGAGAATGTGAGGGAGAGCGAAGAAGAACAAGAGGATGTGAGGGAGAGAGAGAGAGAAGAAGAGAATGTGAGAGAGAGAGCGAGAGAGAGAGATAGAGAAGAGAATGTGTGAGAGAGAGAAGAAGAGAGTGTGTGAGAGAGAGAATGTGTGAGAGAGAGACGAAGAGAGTGTGTGAGAGAGAGAAGAAGAGAATGTGAGCGAGAGAAAGAGTGAAGAAGATAATGAGAGAGAGAGAGAGAGAGAGAGAGAGAGAGAGAGAGATGTTTTTAAATGTTCATGCTTTGCACGAAAGCTCTCCTGCATCAGGGTCATCAAATTAAGATCCTACATCTGTAGGCCTACAGTCTTGTGCACAATTAATTTGCAGTAATGCATTGGAAAGAATACACACAACTTCATCATGGATCAAAAAAATAACAAATGAATAATATAATCGATTCATGTATTAAGCATTTCAGAGAGATCCCCTTGTGATATGTTTTCGATGATTGCATAATCATTTCAGAGAGAAAGTCCACGTTTTCCTACAGGTTTCTGCAGCATATCAAAGACATCAAAGCAAATGACTAGATGTGGAACTCTCCAAAAAGGGATGATAGATGGTGGAAGAGACAAAGCCATAGGTGGTGGAACACTGCTACATCCATACAGAGTGGATTAAACAGTATTACATGAATAAGAGATGGAATGCATTAAATGTTGTGTAGAAGGTAGTCAATCTATCTCACATGCCAGTGTGTGTGTGTGTGTGTGTGTGTGTGTGTGTGTGTGTGTGTGTGTGTGTGTGTGTGTGTGTGTGTGTGGACTTGTGTAACTATTCTTGTGGGGACCAGAAACATACAACATTTTGACCTACTGGGGACATTTTGTTGGTCCCCACGAGGTCAAATGCTATTTCTAGGGGGTTTAGGGTTAAGGTTAGAATTAGTGTTAGGGTTAGAATTAGGTTATGGGTTAGGGTTAGGAGCTAGGGTTCGTTTAGGGTTGGGAGCTAGGATTAGGTTTAGGGTTAGAGTTAAGTTCAGGTTTAAAGACGGGACCTAGTTATACATTAAACATAGACAGTGTGCTACAGGGTGGACATCCCCTTTTATTGGTCCCAGTCTTCAGTGTTTTCTATTGTGAAAGGTATCAGCTTGATGCCAAGCTGCCACGCCAGTTGATTTGGTTTTTCATTGTGTCGGTGATGACCATTGGTAAGCTATATTAAAGTAAAAAATAGTCATTGGTTGTATCTTGATGACTCCTTACATGGCTGTGAATGAGCTATGAATGAGCTTACGTTTTCCACGTTTTCCGCAAGGTGTCTACAGCATTGTGACGTCTTTTTAGGCATTTCCCTTGAAGAATGGCTGTAAGGGACCATATATGGCATGTGGTCACATGGTGTCTCCCGCAGAAAACCTTGCGTAAAATACTGAGGTAGCCATTTTTCCAATCGCTTCTAATGAGAAACCAACTGCTTCGACGGATATATTATCGAATATATTTGTTAAAAACACCTTGAGGATGGATCCTAAACAACGTTTGCCGTGTTTCTGTCGATATTATGGAGCAAATATTGAAAAAAGTTTGGCGTTATAGTTACAATCTGTAAGCGGTTGATTGTGTTGTCATTACTTGGGTCATTCCGCCTCAAACTACAAGAAAGAGGATTTCTGACTACAATAACGACTTCAGAACAATCTAAGACCGTGGGTGTCATTGCTCGCTGAAACGACTTCAGAACAATCTGAGACAGTGGGTGTCATGGCTCGCTGAAACGACTTCAGAACAATCTGAGACAGTGGGTGTCATGGCTCCCTGAAACGACTTCAGAACAATCTGACACCGTGGGTGTCATGGCTCGCTGAAACGACTTCAGAACAATCTGAGTCAGTGGGTGTCATGGCTTGCTGAAATGACTTCAGAACAATCTGAGTCAGTTGGTGTCATGGCTCGCTGAAACGACTTCAGAACAATCTGAGACAGTGGGTGTCATGGCTCCCTGAACTGACTTCAGAACAATCTGAGACAGTGGGGGTCATGGCTCCCTGAAACGACTTCAGAACAATCTGAGACCGTGTCTGTCATGGCTCGCTGAAACGACTTCAGAACAATCTGAGACCGTGGGTGTCATGGCTCGCTGAAACGACTTCAGAACAATCTGAGACCGTGGGTGTCATGGCTCGCTGAAACGACTTCAGAACAATCTGAGACCGTGGGTGTCATGGCTCGCTGAAACAACTTCAGAACAATCTGAGACAGTGGGTGTCATGGCGCGCTGAAACACTTTCAGAACTATCTGAGACAATGGGTGTCATGGCTCGCTGAAACAACTTCAGAACAATCTGAGACAATGGGTGTCATGGCTCTCTGAAACGACTTCAGAACAATCTGAGACCGTGTGTGTCATGGCTCGCTGAAACGACTTCAGAACAATCTGAAACTGTGGGTGTCATGGCTCGCTGAAATGACTTCAGAACAATCTGAAACTGTGGGTGTCATGGCTCGCTGAAACGACTTCAGAACAATCTGAGACGGTGGGTGTCATGGCTCGCTGAAACGACTTCAGAACAATCTGAGACCGTGGGTTTCATGGCTCGCTGAAACGACTTCAGAACAATCTGAGACCATGGGTTTCATGGCTCGCTGAAACGACTTCAGAACAATCTGAGACAATGGGTGTCATGGCTCGCTGAAACAACTTCAGAACAATCTGAGACAGTGTGTGTCATGGCTCGCTGAAACGACTTCAGAACAATCTGAGACCGTGGGTGTCATGGCTCGCTGAAACGACTTCAGAACAATCTGAGACCGTGGGTGTCATGGCTTGCCTAAATGACTTGGAATGACGCTTGTTTTTCAGCCAAACAGAAAGCTAGTCTGAGCTCAAACCTTGACTCTCGTGATAAGCCTTATTCTTTTAATCAGCTTCCACCTTCTCCCTGCATGACCCCCCAACACCCCTTTTATAACAATCTGAGACAATGGGTGTCATGGCTCTCTGAAACGACTTCAGAACAATCTGAGACCGTGTGTGTCATGGCTCGCTGAAACGACTTCAGAACAATCTGAAACTGTGGGTGTCATGGCTCGCTGAAATGACTTCAGAACAATCTAAAACTGTGGGTGTCATGGCTCGCTGAAACGACTTCAGAACAATCTGAGACGGTGGGTGTCATGGCTCGCTGAAACGACTTCAGAACAATCTGAGACAGTGTGTGTCATGGCTCGCTGGAACGACTTCAGAACAATCTGAGACTGTGGGTTTCATGGCTCGCTGAAACGACTTCAGAACAATCTGAGACAATGGGTGTCATGGCTCGCTGAAACAACTTCAGAACAATCTGAGACAGTGTGTGTCATGGCTCGCTGAAACGACTTCAGAACAATCTGAGACCGTGGGTGTCATGGCTCGCTGAAACGACTTCAGAACAATCTGAGACCGTGGGTGTCATGGCTCGCTGAAACGACTTCAGAACAATCTGAGACCGTGGGTGTCATGGCTTGCCTAAATGACTTGGAATGACGCTTGTTTTTCAGCCAAACAGAAAGCTAGTCTGAGCTCAAACCTTGACTCTCGTGATAAGCCTTATTCTTTTAATCAGCTTCCACCTTCTCCCTGCATGACCCCCCAACACCCCTTTTATAACCAACCAAGTCCACCTAACCTACACCAATCTCAGCTACAGACAAAGACAGGCGGAAACAACAGAAAGACATACTGAGAAATGGATGAAAGTCTACACGGCAGAAACTGGTGGGTGGTCGTGCGGGATACTAGAGCATATCGTAGAGGTAAACGTCCATCAGGCTATTAAGATTAAATGAATAGATGGCTGTAATGGCTTTCCAAGCACAGTTTGCGTCCCACATGGCACCCTAGTCCCTATAGTGCACTACTTTTGACTAGGGCCCATAGGATCTGGACAAATGTAGTGGCCTATAAATGGATTAGGGTGCCAAAATCTACCATTAAAGCCACTTCATAGAAAGGGAAGGCACTGAAGTCATGTATAATGTCGTCGGCATTGAACATTTGTGCTAAGTGGCTTTCCCTCCACTTACAGTTACAGGTGAGTCTTGCCAGAGTGGGGAGAGAGAGTGAGATAACAGAGTATACTCAACTGAGAGTGTGGAACGTGTCAGATAGCTCGAGAAAAGTCTTCATGCCATAGAGAGGTGAGTGAAATTAATGACATTGATGTATGACAGGAAGAGTGATTGAAAAACAGGATGACTTGAAGTTGGCGGGGAAATGGAGAGATGGATACCTCGGACGAGCTGAGCCTTTGAAAACTGAACCACAAACACAAGACCAAAATAAAAAATGAAAGAAATCAAAAAAGTGTATGAAAATATCTGGTTTATTTAAGGCTGTTGTACAGCTTCCTCTTTCATTTACTGTTGTCTGCATCATATCCCCCAGGACCCTCGAACATGAAACAATCTTTTATATTCCTGTTCTCTCCCATCCCCTCTCTCCCTCTCTCTCTCTCTCTCCCCCCTCCCTCTCTCATTGACAAAATTTCCAAGACGATACTTCGAGCAGAAGTTAGAGAATATTAAGAAGTCTGATTCATAAACATGATTTGCATAACCATTTTCAGCATTGTCATGACGCGATGTCATTATACTATCAACTATGACAGTAGTTAATTTCCTACAATATACATAATTACATTATGCACCGTTGCTTAACACTCAAAGGCAGTGAGCTGTGAGTAAGGATCTGAAGCAGGCCTTCGTGACTGAGTATCTCCCCATTCTCTTTGGGAACTGCTTTGAGGATTCAAATAAAGGAAGCGCCATTTGAAGCCGCCTCGCTGCCGCTAATGTTTTTTTGATTGCAGCGTAACTTATGATTCAATTATCAAAGCAATATCAGAACAGTGGCGTATCCCATAACAACTATGATTATGATTGGATGAGGTAGCGGAATATAGGGCATGGCATTATGGTGTAAAAAAAAAAAAAAAAAACGAAGACGACGAGCATTAAGAAATATCATTTCTCAATTCAACGAGTACACTTTTGGATGACTCTTTACGTTCCTCATGAACACAAAAGTTGCAATTCCGTAGCCTTGCTCCAAGTCCATGACGAAATAAATTACTCCTTTATCCCCTATTCACACCAACGTTTTTCACTTTTCAACTTGTCATCCAAATTGTCCATATGTGATCAGAGCGAAGGAAAGCTCTGGATCTTTCCGCCTGGCCCGCTAGTCATCTTTTCTACTTTTCACACTCTCCTGCACTCTCATTAATTCAGCAATCAGACGATGGAGGGGAGGGAAGGAAGGAGGGAGTAGATTTTTGGGGAGCGAGAGCGATGTGTTCTTCTAAGGCAAGTGGGAAAGGGGAGAGGGGCTTGGAGGTTAGGTTGGGCTCCCCTGACATCATTATGTCCTCTCTCTCTCTCTTCCTCTCTCTTTAGCTCTCTCTCTCTCTGTCTCCCTCCCTCCCTCTGCCTCTCTCTCTCCCTGCATCTCTCTCTCTCTCTCTCTCTCTCTCTCTCTCTCTCTCTCTCTCTCTCTGCCTCTCTCACTCTGCCTCTCTCTCTCTGCCTCTCTCCATCTCTCCCTCTCTCTCTCTCCTCAGATAACTGGACTCAGTGTCCCGTGGCGCCCACAGGAAGCCTCTGTACTAATCAGTGACAGCAGACACAGTAGTCAGTTGGAGAGTGTTAAAGGGTGAGCAATAGCCATCAGGGACCATTTTGATCCTAAGGTTTACCATGTACCGACCGAACACGAGGCGCTGGTTTCTTCCTGAGGCATGCTGGGTAGTCTGCTAAGGGGCAGTGGGAGGGAGGTGGGAAGGGCCTCAATGTACTGTACACAGCCTTGAGACATTTTGTCAGATGGTAGACAAAAGGATATTTAAAAACAAAACTAGCTACCCCTCTAACTACCAGCTCTCTCCACACCTCCCAATCCCCCCTACCTCTCACCCTTTCTCCGGTCCCAGTTCCCCTCCCTGGCCCCCCAGTGGTTGAGTCAGCTACCCGTGAACATCAGGACTGCTCTCTCTGCAACTACCTTCCGGTGCTCCCCGCAAAACCATCTGTTCAGACCACCGGCATACTGTGTAACATCCCCCTATCACACACACACACAGCCACACACACATGCACACAGACACACACACATGCACACAGACACACACACACACAAACAGACACAGCATCCTCTGCACCATGAGGGACTGTTGGACCAATATACCTGCACTACGTGCACTATGGTGTTATAATCACTTTCCCCCAGCTTCAGTTGGTCTGTTTCCTCGTTCTAACTGTCATGCATGGGTGTGCTAACTGCTAACTTAATGAAGGCTTGTTATTTGAACTGCAACTAACTGATATGTTGCTATCCTCCAGTTTTCCGTCACCGTCATCCTTCTGTGTTTGGCATAGAATGACCTTCAGAGCCAGCGCCTCGTCATTTTACTCACGGAACACAAGGTGCTTCTTGACCATGGTCGACTCCTTACCTCCATCTTCATGCTTAGGTTCTCATCTCTGGGATCTCATTCAGAGAGAGCGAGCGAGACAGAGAAGGGGAGGTGAGGGAGAGTGAGAGAGAGAGAGAGAGAGAGAGAGAGCTAGCGAGAGAGGTAGACGGACCAGACTGAGCAGACAGTCAGAGTAAAGTAGAGCGGAATGAGAGAGAAAAACTCCCAGTGAATAGGGAGGGAGGGAGGGAGGGAGGGAGGGAGGGAGGGAGGGAGGGAGACTTCAGAGCACGAGTGTTGACATGTGTTCAATCCACTACCCTTCTAACATCTCTCTTCCTCTCTTTCCTGTCACTCTTTCACTGTTTCTGTCCAATAAGCATGAAGTAAAGAAGTATAAGACACTTGGGGATTTGTTAAATAGAGACTGATAGTATCTGTTTCTAACTTAGACAGCTAACAAGCACTCAATAGCTCAATCTGTTTCTTCCTTTCTTTAGCCAGACAGACAGAGAATGAGAGGGAAAGAGAGAAAAAAAGAGAGAGTAGGTATGAGAGAGAGAAAGTAGGGAGAGAAAAGAGAGTGAGAGATGGTGAAAGAGAGAGCGAAAGAGAGAGAGAAAGAGAGAGGGGAGAGGAAATAAGGCCTCTCATTAAAAAAGTACATATGAAGTCAAAAAGTTACAAAGACTGTGACAAGATTGACCAGCTTGTCAGACGAGGACACACAGTGTCAGGGAGAGCAAAGGATTTTATTATATCATTTGATCAAAGTATCGTTGAGTCGGAATATGAAAATATGATGAAATAAAAAGTTGAGGATTCATCTTTGATATGTGCTGAATCAGAAACCTCCCAGTGAATATGGCATTTCCAGACGTTGACACGTTTATTCCAGCAACGTCTCGTTTACTAGTGTTCGATGCACTGCACAAATGCTGGCAGTGGCAAGAGTCAGACTTGGCAGGCAAAGTTGAACTTGAATAAATAGGTCTCACAATGGAACAGACACGAACAACAAGAAAATGAGTTGTTAAATTCATGAGCTTGATTGCACTAATACAAATGACCTATACAAGTCTTTCCCTCTGGTCTCGTAGTCTGTCTACCTACTATGGTGGACAGGGGATGAGAAAATAACTTTCAACATGAAGACACTGTCAATACTATCAATGTATCTGCTTGGGAGTGAGGGAGTGAGGGAGTGAGGGAGGGAGGGAGGGAGGGAGGGAGGGAGGGAGGGAGGGAGGGAGGGAGGGAGGGAGGGAGGGAGCAGTCAAAGGTGCCCTATATAGGAATGAGACTTTATAAAGCAATAGGGTACCATTTTAGATGCGTTAACCAGAGGCTGATAGCTGTCTAAGTTAAACACTAACAAGCACTCAATATCTCAATCTTTTTCTTCCTCTCTACCAAACTCTGACACTCTGACAAACACACAAAGGAAGCACAATACCTAGCAGAGAGCTGTAACAATAACATAATAACTTTTTAACTTCATTCCTTTGAAAAGTGCTGGAAATCTCCTCCAAAACATGTTTAATGACCAAGGACTTTTTCAATAAGATCTCATTGTCTGAGTCCCAAATGTCGCCCTATTCCATATGTAGTGCATTACTTTTTACAGGGCCAATAGGCCTCTAGTTAAAAGTAGTGCACTTTGTGGGGAATAGAGTGCCATTTGGGACACAAGCATTGAGACATTGTCGATGGAACTTGGGATTCATGTACTGTAGTCAGTCTCTCTCCCTATCCAGCGAATTCTCAGCCTTGAGATAAGAAATGTAAAATTACATTATCAATCCTTTCCAAATCAAATTACACTTCTGATTATATTACATTTCTCCCCCTGCTTGGATCTTTTAATCTAATCTCAGAGGTGAAAAGACAGGCTTGGTTCAGTTCCTTGACACATGAGGAAATACTGACACTGAGACTGTGAGTCTGGGACTCTCATTGATGTGTGTTGTTCTCTGCAATATTCAAGTAATGTAACATGATTGATTAAGAAACATTGTTTTGATATGTCCTAGTGCAGTGTTGAGTCATCAGTTGTATGGTGTGTGTGTGTGTGTGTGTGTGTGTGTGTGTGTGTGTGTGTGTGTGTGTGTGTGTGTGTGTGTGTGTGTGTGCCACTGTGTGTTTAATGAGGTTTTGGTGGCCCTAGACTTTGTGTGTAAGCTAGTACATTCTTTAAAATAGAACTGGCACTGTGGAGGATACTGAGGAGTTGAGATGGAAAATCAATGTTTAATATTTTCTGGGGTATGGCACAGCTCAGGCAAACAGCCCGTCTACAACCAAATTTAATAATGGTTATTATCATATATTATTTTCATTCAAAAGCAATTGATCTTCCATATTGAACAGTTATTGCCATTTAGCGACAGTGGCACTAGAGGAGGCTCCAAATCACAGAGAATTACTGAAGGGGCAGCCATCTTGGTCAGGGAGAAAATCCAAAACCAGTCTAATTGGAATGAATGGCAGTAGAGGCATAGGTGATGCATTTCCTGTTTTACTTGTTCAGGGAAATAAAAGTAAGGCATGTGACGTATCAGAAATTGTGTAGTGGAATTATAGTCAACCTAAAGATAATTATAAATATAGTTTATATGGGTGTTATACTAATTTTCTGTATAAATAGCCTCAAAAGTATGTGTAAACAGACCATAAATGTCTCAGATTTTGTGCTTTTATGTGATGCCATATCAGTACTATCAGTACTACTGTTACTCAGTTGCATTTACAACAAGTACTGATAAGTCCTATCATCAACTGATATGAGCCAGTGAATGGCTGTGGATTGACTGCATTGTTTGAATGGAATGTTGGCATATTGGCAGTTAATTAGCTACATTTATGGAATCATTCTGCTAAAACTGGCTTGCTAGCTAACACACATACAGTGCAGATCAATTCTTCACATTCATTGTTTTATCTGATCAGAGCACTGGCAAGCCATGGTTGACCAACTCCCTGACCAACATGGCTGACCTTTTGACCATAGTAAGAAGCTTCACTCCCTTCTATTATTCTAATTCCTAGTTCTATACTCCAAATCTACATTTTTCCAGTAATTCTCAGTTCACTGACTATAAGCTAAGGACCCATATTCACAAATTGCCTCAGATCTAGGATCAGATTAGCCTTTTAAATCATAATTGACATGAATATGATCCTAGATCAGCACTCCTACTTTGAGACGCTTTATGAAAACGGGCCCAGGTCACGGACTATAAACTCTGGAAAAGACAGAACTGAAACTGCCACAATTTGATCTACTAGAGCCGAATGTGATTTTTTTAAAAATGATATACTGCTCCGGTACGTTTTTAAAAATCTCCAAAACCTGTTTTTAACTATTTTTAAACAAAAGAGAAATATTCAGTATTTATTTTTTTCCATAATTCAAAGGAGGTTGTCAGTGTTATAGACACATCGGGAAAACCAGTCCAGGGAAACATTGCTTCAACGTAACTTTGTATCAAGACAGCGCTTTTTGTGTGATTTCATAATGGAAGTCGAAGAGTATATTATTCATCACCTTCGTCGACCTGTAGCTTTAACAACCAAAATGGGATTGTGACAGTTTTAAACGTCTAAAGAAAGGTTTCATGGGTAGTTTTACCTGCCGTGGACAGAAGTAACAGTTTAAAACCTACAGTAGGCCTGCAGAGTATGGAAGCTTGCACAGCATGACATTGACAGGAATAGACATCAAGTTGGACATGCAGACAGCAGCTAGCCTCAGCCTGCAATATACAACTTCAACGAAACTTTATGGAAGAATGAAAAATAGCACATTCCCAGGAAACTCGGAATGTTCCCAGGACATAAAGCTAACATTCCCATGAAGTTTCTAGGTTGGGTTTTATCTAACATTAGGAGATAACATCACAAAACTATTCAAATAATAACAGAAACATATACTGTATATTTCATTGTTTTTTGTTTTACATTAAATTTTATTGGAAGATTCTCCTAACGTTCACTAAAATGTTGTGCACAACATCGCCACAGAACGTTTCACTCAGGGTTTTAATAGGTTTCCTAATAAATTATGTCCCATTAATGTTTTTAGAACATAGTGCTGCAACAAAATGTAGGAACATCTCTTGTGATGTCCCTATACTGTTCCCACAAACATTCAGGAAACTTTTAAAGAACAGACAAAAACGTGTTCCGGGAACTAAATGTGTTCAGGCGAATGTTTTATACAAACACTGTATAATCATCAGCACAACTGGACCATTTTTTGGTTGGCTGGGTTTACTCTCGGTACAGTATGACACCTGGTCATCTTGAAGCATCAGAACAACAACACTGAATGAAATCGTTACATAAGATGTAAATACTCTGCCTGGATTTCTATGCGATAGGGTCCTCAACGGTTAGGATTTTTACTCTCCGTGAGACTGGTTTAAAGACAGGTATACAGACAGGAACAAAGTGTGTGCACCAAACGCTGATTTGACTCGTGCACCAAACGCTGCTTTGACTCGTGCACCAAACGCTTCTGATTTGACTCGTGCACCAAACGCTGCTTTGACTCGTGCACCAAACGCTTCTGATTTGACTCGTGCACCAAACGCTGCTTTGACTCGTGCACCAAACACTTCTGATTTGACTCGTGCACCAAATGCTTCTGATTTGACTCGTGCACCAAACGCTGCTTTGACTCGTGCACCAAACACTTCTGATTTGACTCGTGCACCAAACGCTTCTGATTTGACTCGTGCACCAAACGCTGCTTTGACTCGTGCACCAAATGCTTCTGATTTGACTCGTGCACCAAACGCTTCTGATTTGACTCGTGCACCAAACGCTTCTGATTTGACTCGTGCACCAAACGCTTCTGATTTGACTCGTGCACCAAACGCTGCATTGACTCGTGCACCAAACGCTTCTGATTTGACTCGTGCACCAAACGCTGCTTTGACTCGTGCACCAAACGCTTCTGAATGAGATAGACACATTATGCCAATGTGACAGGGATATTACTAGACAGAATAACAGTCTCTGTCAAACCAAAACCTAGACACAATACTGACGTTTTGTAGTCACAAATTATCAGTGGTGGGAAAAGTTCCTAAGATACCTTCAGAGAGCTGGACTCAAGTAAAAGTGAAAGTCGCCCAGTAAAATTTACTTGAGTAAAAGTCAAATGTAATTAGTTTTAAATATACTGAAGTATAAAAAGTAAATGTAATTACTAAAATATACTCAAGTGTCAAAAGTAATAATAGTATAAATAATTTCATATTCCTTATATTAGGCAAACCAGGCATGATTTTCCTCTTTTTTTATTTACTGATAGCCAGGGGCACACTCCAACACTCAGACATAATTTACAAATGAATAGTTTGTTTTTAGTGAGTCCGCCAGATCAGAGGCAGTAGGGATGCCTATTGATGTTCTCTTGATAAGTGCGTGAATTTGACCATTTTCCTGTCCTGCTAAGCATTCGAAATGTAATATGTACTTTTTTGTGTCAGGGAAAATGTATGGAGTAAAAAGTACATTATTTTATTCAGGAATGTAGTGAAGTAAAAGTAGTCAAAAATATTGCGGCTTGGCAGGGTTGTGTTTCAGAGGACGCATGGCTCTCGCCCTTCGCCTTTACCAAATCTGTAGCGGAGTTGCAGCGATGGGACAAGACTGTAACTACCAATTGGATTTCACGAAAAAGGGGTAAAAATAAAAAATAGTACTTTCAAGTAGTTTTACTTAAGTACTTTACACCACTGTAAATTATACATGATTAAATTGAGCTCCGTCACGTTCTTTCCGCCTCATAAACCAATGTAAAGAAGTTACATATATAGGACTGCATGTTGCATGTTATTTATAGCATGTTGCAACATGTATCATGGTACGTTAATACTGTAGCTAGTTTCTCCTCCCTGTGTTGTAGTCATAAATGATAAACTACAGTACAATGTCAACGGCGTTCATGTGTCGAGATACGGTACTGTACATTCCTGCATGTCATGGTACATAAATAACACAATTGTGTAGCTAAGGCTAAATCCCTATTTCCTCCACCCAACCTAGTGTCAACCTTGCCTTGTTGAGGTCACACTCTTTCTCCAGCTGGTATGATCTGGGCGCTGCTTCTGGGTCTTGTCACAGTAGTTCGTGATCTTCTAGTCCTGGTTCTTCTTGGAGAAGCTTGTGGAGCTTCACCGCAAACAGCTGTACCCTAAGACAGATGTTTGCATAATGGATTATGAGCGGATGAGAGGGTTTGGTGTTGTGCACATTGTTCCCATTGAGAAAGTCCAATTAAAGTAATCAAGCAAGACCTGCAAACAACAAAACAGGAAAGCATGGTCAATAGAGGATGTCATGGAGCAGGAGGCTAAGACAAGGAGAAACAAGTACAAAGAAATCACTGGTCACTTTAAATGGAACACTAGTCACTCTCATAATGTTTACATATTGTTTCATTCATTTCATACGTGTAGTTCTTGTCCAAATATTGATATATTTCTTAATTCCATTCTTTTACTTTTAGATGTGTGTGTGTGTGTGTTGTTGTGAATTGTCAGTTACTACTGCACTGTCGGAGCTAGGAACACAAGCATTTCGCTGCACCCGCGATAACATCTGCTAAATACGTGTATGCGAGCCAATACAATTTGATTTGATTTGATATGTATCCTACTTTAAACTACAATGATGTCATGAAATACATTTTCCCACGTCATTCTTTCCCCTCAAATCCTTAGATTTTTCCTCTTATAAGAAATATCTTTCCATGACAAATCAGTTCAGAAGGGGCCTCTGTCTCGCTCTTAGCATGAGAGTGCGTAGTGCAGCGTATCCTCAACATATTAAAAATGAATACTCTCCTAATTTCCTCATAAACAATAACAATGCAATATTCAGGAGATCCTCATCAGTCAGAACACTCTCCTATTCCCTCCTCATATTAACCAATGAAAAGGCAATGATAGTTAATATTATTAGAATTATAGAGGGTAGAAGGCTTGAAATGGCCACCACAAGTATGCTAGCGTTATATTCAAACTCAAAGTACAGGTTTGTGAATGACATTTTCTAACAACACAAAATAGGTCATATAGCCTTACTAAGTGGAAAGCCATGGTACATGTTCACACATGAGGCTTCGGAAGTATCGTCGGAGGCGCGTTTAACATTGATGAGACTGTGTGTGTGCGATACATTATCCGATCTGACACGAGACCCCATCAGGTGTGTTATAACACGTCAGGAACAACCCGTTAGACTGTAACAGTTCTGTCATGGAGCGATGCGGGAAGCCAACGACCATCTCAGATCTGACAGGAACAGGCGAAGAGGTGTGACATGGTTCGCACACTCCTCCACCAGTTCTCGATAGTCAATGCATTGTTCAGTGTTGTGTTCGGTATGCACGAAATGGTGGAAATAGGGTCCAAAACAGAGAGGGTACTGTGTGAACTTGTCCAATTAGATTGTGATTCGTGGGGGTAACTGGCACATCCACAGGGGGTACTTGAGAAGACCAATGAGACCATAGGCCTACTGGTAAAATGCACGTGAGGGTGTACTTCAGGAGTACTCCGGGCAGAGCTAAATTCAGTAAGTGGTAGAGTAAGCGAAAAAGGTTGGGAACCACTGCAATAACATTTTGTTACGTTGTGCCCCAATGAGCATCACCCATTTTGTCTCTTTCCTCTGATTTCCCGCATCAGTTTGTCAATGGCTTTTGTGTTGATCTCTGTCTACCTTTTGGGTAAGTGCATTTATGGTAAAAACACATTTCATATTCATATTCAAAGCCAGGTTATTTTGATAATTGTTACTTTTTTATCTGTTTGAAATGGGAGGCACAATATGCAGATGTTCACCGCTTTGCGGCAGAGCACCAAACCCATACTCAATAATCACACAAGTGAGGAGACTGTACTTTTCTGGTCTTGAGGTGAAAGAGTCCAAGCGGAGGAGAGAGAGAGAGAGAGAGAGAGAGAGAGAGAGAGAGAAAAAGGAGAAGAAAAGGCATATGAAGAGAGAGGAGAGAAAAGGGGAGACCGAGAGAGATGGAAAGAGAGAGAGAGATAAATACATAGAAACAGGAAGAGGGGCATGCAGACACATAGAGAGAAATGGAAAAGTAGGATAGAGAGAAAAAGGGAAAGTACTGAGCATTGCTAAGTGCATACAGTGTCAGTAAGCATGAGCGTCAGTTTTGTCCAGAGGAGGCTGGTGGGGGGAGTTATAGGAGGACGGGCTCGTTCTAATTGCTGGAGTGGAATAAATGGAACAGAGTCAAACGTGGTTTCCATAGGTTTGATGTGTTTAATACTGTTCCATTTATTCCATTACAGTCATTACAATGAGCCCGTCCTGATATAGCTCCTCCCACCAGCCTCCTCTGGTGTTGTCAAAGCAAATGCACATTCCATGTTCTCCCATCCTGTGGTCCCTGTGTGGTGACTGAGATCTCCCACCCCTCTGTGAGTTCCTTTTCAATCCATCACTCCGAAGGTAAATGATTAATGTGACACCAGCTTTTTAAAACATCATCCATCACATGTCAAACAAGCCAGCCCCCACACACGACTTAGTGTGGGGACCCCAACAGTCCCACCTGATTAATCACATAGTCGTCTCTTCCTTAAATCATAATCACTAGCTATCATCATGTCAGTAATGAGTCATCATCACAGAATTATTGTTGTTAGTCTCATGTCAGATGCCATGTTTTGGGTTACTGTAAAAGTACTTTGTGACGACTGCTGATGTAAAAAGGGCTTTTTAAGTAAATGTTATTGACTTATTGATGTTTCTGTTTCTCTTTTTCAAGTGCGACAGAGTGAAATTCTGTACTTTGTTCTTAGAAGGGCCCTGAAACATGCACGCCAACACTCAACAACCAACGAACATAGTCGCTGAATGAAGATGTCAGAATGGTGTCTCACTGTCAAAAGGAGTGCTTCTGACAGAACAGAGTGAAACAGACACAGAGGATACGTTTAACTGTCAACCCAACCGTGTGCGTGTGCGGGTGTGCGTGTGTGTGTGCGTGTGTGTGTGTCCTTGTCTCTCCAGGCCAGGTACTTGGTTTTTAAAATGTCCTTTTGCTGCTTGGTTCCTCTTCCAGCTCCAAATCCCCTTTTGTATGTTTGCCTGTCTGTCAAATCAAATCTAATTGTATTTGTCACATACACATGGTTAGCAGATGTTAATGCGAGTGTAGCAAAATACTTGTGCTTCTAGTTCTGACAATGCAGTAATAACCAACGAGTAATCTAACCTAACAATTTCACCACAACTACCGTACACACAAGTGTAAAGGGATGAAGAATATGTACATAAAGATATATGAATGAGTGATGGTACAGAACGGCATAGGCAAGATGCAGTAGATGGTATCGAGTACAGTATATACATATGAGAAGAGTAATGTAGGGTATGTAAACATTATATTAAGTGGCATTGTTTAAAGTGGCTAGTGATACATTTTTTACGTCCATTTTTCCATCATTAAAGTGGCTGGAGTTGAGTCAGTATGTTGGCAGCAGCAACTCAATGTTAGTGATGGCTGTTCAACATTCTGATGGATAGATAGAAGCTGTTTTTCAGTCTCTCGGTCCCTGCTTTGATGCACCTGTACTGACCTCGCCTTCTGGATGATAGCGGGGTGAACAGGCAGTGGCTCGGATGGTTGTTGTCCTTGATGATCTTTATGGCCTTCCTGTGACATCGGGTCGTGTAGTTGTCTTGGAGGGCAGGTAGTTTGCCCCCGGTGATGCGTTGTGCAGACCTCACTACCCTCTGGAGAGCCTTACGGTTGAGGGCGGAGCAGTTGCCATACCAGGCGGTGATACAGCCCGACAGGATGCTCTCGATTGTGCATCTGTAATAGTTTGTGAGTGATTTTGGTGACAAGCCGAATTTATTCAGCCTCCTGAGGTTGAAGAGGCGCTGCTGTGCCTTCTTCACCACGCTGTCTGTGTGGGTGGACCAATTCAGTTCGTCAGTGATGTGTACACCGAGGAACTTAAAACTTAGTACCCTCTCCACTACTGTTCCGTAGATGTGGATAGGGGGGTGCTCCCTCTGCTGTTTCTTGAAGTCCACGATCATCTCCTTTGTTTTGTTGACGTTGAGTGTGAGGTTATTTTCCTGACACCACACTCCGAGGGCCTTCACCTCCTCCCTGTAGGCTATCTTGTTGTTGTTGGTAATGAAGCCTACTACTGTAGTGTCGTCTGCAAACTTGCTGATTGAGTTGGAGGCGTGCATGGCCATGCAGTCGTGGGTGAACAGGGAGTACAGGAGAGGGCTCAGAACACGCCCTTGTGGGGCCCCAGTGTTGAGGATCAGTGGGGTGGAGATGTTGTTACCTACCCTCACCATCTGGGGGTGGCCCGTCAGGAAGTCCAGTACCCAGTTGCACAGGGCAGGGTCGAGACCCAGGGTCTCGAGCTTGATGACAAGTTTGGAGGGTATTATAGTGTTTAATGCTGAGCTGTAGTCGATGAACAGCATTCTCACATAGATATTCCTCTTGTCCAGATGGGTTAGGGCAGTGTGCAATGTGGTTGCGATTGCGTCATCTGTGGACCTGTTGGGGCGTTAAGCAAATTGGAGTGGGTCTAGGGTGTCAGGTAGGGTGGAGGTGATATGGTCCTTGACTAGTCTCTCAAAGCTTCCTGTTTTAGTCTCTGTCTATGGGCTGGAAGCAGCCCAATGGAGTCGTGGTCAGCTTTTCTGAAAGGAGGACGGGGGAGGGCCATATATGCGTCGCGGAAGTTAGAATAACAGTGATCCAATGTTTTACCAGCCCTGGTAGAACAATCGATATGCTGATACAATTTAGGGAGTCTTGTTTTCAGATTAGCCTTGTTAAAATCCCCAGCTACAATGAATGCAGCCTCAGGATATGTGGTTTCCAGTTTACATAGAGTCAAATAAAGTTTGTTCAGGGCCATCGATGTGTCTGCTTGGGGGGAAATATATGCGGCTATGATTATAATCGAAGAGAATTCTCTTGGTGTATAATGATTGTGAGGAATTCTAAGTCAGGTGAACAGAAGGACTTGAGTTCATGTATGTTGTTATGATCACACCACGTCTCATTAATCATAAGGCATACCCCCCCCCCCCCCCCCCCCCCACTCCTCTTCTTACCAGGAAGATGCTTGTTTCTGTCGGCGCGATGCGTGAAGAAACCAGCTGGCTGCACCGATTCTGTTAGCGTCTCTCGAGTGAGCCATGTTTCCATGAAGCAAAGAACGTTACCGTCTCTGATGTCCCTCTGGAATGCTACCCTTGCTCGGATTTCATCAACCTTGTTGTCAAGATACTGGACATTGGCAAATAGTATGCTCGGGAGCGGTGCGCGATGTGCCCGTCTCCGGAGCCTGACCAGAAGATCGCTTCGTCTGCCCCTTTTACGGCGTAGTTGTTTTGGTTCGCCGGCTGGGATCCGATCCATGGTCCTGGGTGGTGGGCAAAACAGAGGATCCACTTCGGGAAAGTCGTATTCCTGGTCGTAATGATGGTGAGTTGACTTTGCTCCTACATCCAGTAGTTCCTCCTGACTGTATGTAATAAAACCTAAGACTACCTGGGGTACCAATTTAAGAAATAATAATAATAACACATAAAAAAAAATACTGCATAGTTTCCTAGGAACGCGAAGCGAGGCGGCCATCTCTGTCGGCGCCGGAAGTTTGTCTGTCTGTCTGTCTGTCTGTCTGTCTGTCTGTCTGTCTGTCTGTCTGTCTGCCTGTCTGTCTGTCTGTCTGTCTGTGTAACTACATCTGGGTGGCCACTCTCATCTTCCTTGGCCAGGCAATCTCCTGACACATCCGATTCACCTCTTTCTCTTTCCTCTAGGGACGGGGGAAAGAGGGTAGGTAGGGAGGGAGAGAGAGACAGAGGGAGAGAGACCGGGGGAAGAGGGTGAATAAGAGGGAGAGTGGAAGAGAACAGAGGGCAAGAGAGAGAAATCATTTGAGGGAAAGAGAGTCAGAGAGAGAGGGGGAGTGAGGGGGAGTGAATAAGAGGTATTTATTGTGTTGCTGGCATTAGGGCTCTTGTTCAATTTTCTTTGTCTCAACTCAAGGAGAGACCTTTCCATTCTCAGGAGGATTTGATAGAGGAAGACAAGTATTTTACAGTGGTTTGGGGAACTATTCCGTCCCTTCTTTTTTACATCCCTCCCTTATCTCTGTCTCTCACCCCTGTCTCTCCCTCCCTCCTCTTGTTCCCCAATCTCTCTCCCTCTCTGTCCCCCTGTCCCTCCTCTCTCTTGTCTTTCTCTCCCTCTCTCTCTAAGCCTGGGAAATCACATCTCCACGACAGCGAAAATGACAATGATTCTTCAAGCAAGAGGAGAACTGTTTATCTGAAATCAGGATGCATCTCGTGGTGTCAACATGACAAAGGCTTTGCCATGTGAGAATGCTATGCCGATGTCCGTCTGCTATAGTTTTCACTTAGTTGCATATGTCTCATTTTAAACCTAAGAAGAGTCAGAATGTTCATGGCATGGATAATGTCATGCTTCAACATCGTGTATGTTTCATTTCAAATGGCTGCATCTTTGTAGCCTGATAATGCTGGCAAAGGGGGGGGGGGGGGGGTATATAAGTGGAAACTTTCGAAGTTTACCAGTAAACCACCAGAATGGTGGTATCTTTCAAGTATTTTATGTGATCTTTCACAAGACATCTAGTGGCCCTTTTGGGTTCTTCTGATTTTTCCAGGTGTCTGTAATTATCTCTGCCCTCTGTGTGACCTAATCTCAAGTCAAAAATATGAAATAATTCAAGAAAATTATTTTCTAATAAAGAAATGTATGGAATAATTGGAAGGCAGAGTTAATTGAAAATAATGCCATTGTTGATTAGATGCTTTTTTCATTAATTCAGCTATTTTCTCTTGAACCAAATGGTCTATCCATTAGAAACTCATGGACAATATCAGATATAAAAAATGTATACTATTTATGAATACATTATTTTCAATTATTACCAAAGTTACTGGTAACTTGGTAAAATACCAGTAGCTTTGCAACCCTAAGCCTGATGGATGGAGATTAAAAGTGTTTCAGTGCTGATGTGCTTGACGTGATGAATTGTGTCTAGCCAGTGCCCCCTTGTGCTTGTGTTAATATGTGCATCCCATTCCTATGATAAATAACAATTTGATTGAATATCACATCAAGAAAGATACTGAACATTTAGGACCAAAATCACAGTCTCTAGACTGACGTCCAACTGTAGGTGCTATCTTTATAGACATGTCAAAGAATAGACAGATAGTCATTTCTAGTTCAGTAGGACAGACAGATAGACATGTCTAGTTCAGTAGGACAGACATGTCTAGTTCAAGAGGACAGACAGATAAACATGTCTAGTTCAGTAGGACTGACAGATATACATGTCTAGTTCAGTAGGACAGACAGATAGACATGTCTAGTTCAGTAGGACAGACAAATAGACATGTCAAGTTCAGTAGGACAGACAGATAGACATGTCTAGTTCAGTAGGACAGACAGATAGACATGTCTAGTTCAGTAGGACAGACAGATAGACATGTCTAGTTCAGTAGGACAGACAGAGAGACATGTCTAGTTCAGTAGGACAGACAGATAGACATGTCTAGTTCAGTAGGACTGACAGATAGACATGTCTAGTTCAAGAGGACAGACAGATAGACATGTCTAGTTCAGTAGGACAGACAGAGAGACATGTCTAGTTCAGTAGGACTGACAGATAGACATGTCTAGTTCAGTAGGACAGACAGATAGACATGTCTAGTTCAGTAGGACAAACAGATATACATGTCTAGTTCAGTAGAACAGACATGTCTAGTTCAGTAGGACAGACAGAGAGACATGTCTAGTTCAGTAGGACAGACAGAGAGACATGTCTAGTTCAGTAGGACAGACATGTCTAGTTCAGTAGGACAGACAGAGATACATGTCTAGTTCAGTAGGACTGACAAAGAGACATGTCTAGTTCAGTAGAACAGACATGTCTAGTTCAGTAGGACAGACAGATAGACATGTCTAGTTCAGTAGGACAGACAAATAGACATGTCAAGTTCAGTAGGACAGACAGATAGACATGTCTAGTTCAGTAGGACAGACAGAGAGACATGTCTAGTTCAGTAGGACAGACATGTCTAGTTCAAGAGGACAGACAGGTAGACATGTCTAGTTCAGTAGGACAGACATGTCTAGTTCAAGAGGACAGACAGATAGACTTGTCTAGTTCAGTAGGACTGACAGATATACATGTCTAGTTCAGTAGAACAGACATGTCTAGTTCAAGAGGACAGACAGATAGACATGTCTAGTTCAGTAGAACTTACAGAGAGACATGTCTAGTTCAGTAGGACAGACATGTCTAGTTCAAGAGGACAGACAGATAGACATGTCTAGTTCAGTAGGACTGACAGATAGACATGTCTAGTTCAGTAGGACAGACAGATAGACATGTCTAGTTCAGTAGGACTGACAGATAGACATGTCTAGTTCAAGAGGACAGACAGATAGACATGTCTAGTTCAGTAGGACAGACAGAGAGACATGTCTAGTTCAGTAGGACTGACAGATAGACATGTCTAGTTCAGTAGGACAGACAGATAGACATGTCTAGTTCAGTAGGACAGACAGATAGACATGTCTAGTTCAGTAGGACTGACAGATAGACATGTCTAGTTCAGTAGGACAGACAGATAGACATGTCTAGTTCAGTAGGACTGACAGATAGACATGTCTAGTTCAAGAGGACAGACAGATAGACATGTCTAGTTCAGTAGGACAGACAGAGAGACATGTCTAGTTCAGTAGGACAGACAGATATACATGTCTAGTTCAGTAGAACAGACATGTCTAGTTCAGTAGGACAGACAGAGAGACATGTCTAGTTCAGTAGGACAGACAGAGAGACATGTCTAGTTCAGTAGGACAGACATGTCTAGTTCAGTAGGACAGACAGAGATACATGTCTAGTTCAGTAGGACTGACAAAGAGACATGTCTAGTTCAGTAGAACAGACATGTCTAGTTCAGTAGGACAGACAGATAGACATGTCTAGTTCAGTAGGACAGACAAATAGACATGTCAAGTTCAGTAGGACAGACAGATAGACATGTCTAGTTCAGTAGGACAGACAGAGAGACATGTCTAGTTCAGTAGGACAGACATGTCTAGTTCAAGAGGACAGACAGATAGACTTGTCTAGTTCAGTAGGACTGACAGATATACATGTCTAGTTCAGTAGAACAGACATGTCTAGTTCAAGAGGACAGACAGATAGACATGTCTAGTTCAGTAGAACTTACAGAGAGACATGTCTAGTTCAGTAGGACAGACATGTCTAGTTCAAGAGGACAGACAGATAGACATGTCTAGTTCAGTAGGACTGACAGATAGACATGTCTAGTTCAGTAGGACAGACAGAAAGACATGTCTAGTTCAGTAGGACAGACATGTCTAATTCAGTAGGACAGACAGATAGACATGTCTAGTTCAGTAGGACTGACAGATAAACATGTCTAGTTCAGTAGGACAGACAGATATACATGTCTAGTTCAGTAGGACAGACAGATATACATGTCTGGTTCAGTAGGACAGACATGTCTAGTTCAAGAGGACAGACAGATAGACATGTCTGGTTCAGTAAGACAGACATGTCTAGTTCAGTAGGACTGACAGATAGACATGTCTAGTTCAGTAGGACAGACAGATAGACATGTCTAGTTCAGTAGAACAGACAGAGAGACATGTCTAGTTCAGTAGGACAGACAGAGAGACATGTCAAGTTCAGTAGAACAGACAGATAGACATGTCTAGTTCAGTAGAACAGACAGAGAGACATGTCTAGCTCAGTAGAACAGACAGAGAGACATGTCTAGCTCCGTAGGACAGACATGTCTACTTCAGTAGGACAGACAGATAGACATGTCTGGTTCAGTAGGACAGACATGTCTAGTTCAAGAGGACAGACAGATAGACATGTCTAGTTCAGTAGAACAGACAGAGAGACATGTCTAGCTCAGTAGGACAGACAGATAGACATGTCTAGTTCAGTAGGACAGACAGAGAGACATGTCTAGTTCAGTAGGACTGACAAAGAGACATGTCTAGTTCAGTAGGACAGACAGATAGACATGTCTAGTTCAGTAGGACAGACAGATAGACATGTCTAGTTCAGTAGGACAGACAGATAGACATGTCTACAGTGCCTTGCGCAGGTATTCATCCCTCTTGGCATTTATCCCATTTTGTTGCCTTTACAACCTGGAATTAACATTTTGGGGTGTTTGTATCATTTGATTTACACAACATGCCTACCACTTTGAAGATGGAAAATATTTTTTATTGTGAAACACACAAGAAATAATAATAAAAAAAACAGGAAACTTGAGCGTGCATAACTATTCACCCCCCAAAGTCAATACTTTGTAGAGCCCCCAGAGTCAATACTTTGTAGGGTAATTGTTCTGCTGGAAGGTGAACCTCCATCCCAGTCTCAAATCTCTGGAAGAGTGAAGTTTTCCCTCAAGAAATTCCCTGTATTTTGTGCCATACATCATTTCTTCAATTCTGACCAGTTTCCCAGTCCCTGCTGATGAAAAACATTAAAGTGGTCCTCTGGAAAGATACTCCAATCTCCGCTGTGGAGCTTTGCAGCTCCTTCAGGGTTATCTTTGGTCTCTTTGTTGCCTCTCTGATTCATTTATCTTGGCCAGGTCGCAGTTGTAAATCAGAACGTGTTCTCAACCACCTGGTTAAATAAAATAAAATACAAATTTAAAAAATGCCCTCCTTGCCTGGTCCGTGAGTTTTGGTGGGAGGCTCTCTCTTGGCAGGTTTGTTGTGAAGCCATACTCTTTCAATGTTTTAATAATGGGTTTAATGGTGCTCCGCGGAAGGTTCAAAGTTTCTGATATTTTTTTATAACCCAACCCTGATCTGTACTTCCCCACAACTTTGTCCCTGACCTGTTTGGAAACCTCCTTGGTCTTCATGGTGCCACTTACTTGGTAGTGCCGCTTGCTTAGTGGTGTTGCAGACTCTGGGGCCTTTCAGAACCGGTGTATATATACTGAGATCATGTGACAGATCATGTGACACTTAGATTACACAGTGGTGGACTTTATTTAATTAATTATGTGACTTCTGAAGGTAATTGGTTGCACCAGATCTTATTTAGGGGATTCATAGCAAAGGGGGTGAACACACCACTTTTCCGTTTTTTTTTTTCATTTCACTTCACCAATTTGGACTATTTTGTGTATGTCCATTACATGAAATCCACATAAAAATCAATTTAAATTACAAGTTGTAATGCAACAAAATAGGAAAAACACCTAGGGGGGTGAATACTTTTGCAAGGCACTGTATACTGTGATCACTACATCCTATGGATTTGGATACTGCTTTAAAGCAAATATCTGCAGCGTTAGTAAAGATGTGATTAATACATGTTGATGATTTAATTCCTGTGCTATTTGTAACTACTCTTGTAGGTTGACTGACAACCTGATCCAGGTTGCAGGCACTGGTTACAGTTTGAAGTTTTTCCCTCAGAACAGGGCAACACGGCTGGCCCTTGGATGTACACTGAGAGCTAATATTAATAATATGCCTGTCAATCTCTCCTGGCTGAAAGCGGAGAAGAGATTGACTTCATCACTACTTGTACTTCTGAGAGGTATTGACATGTTGAATACCTCTCATGCATACTCCGCAAGACATGCCACAAGAGGTCTCTTCACAGTCCCCAAGTCCAGAACAGACTATGGGAGGCACACAGTAGTACATAGAGCCATTGATTACATGGAACTCTATTCCACATCAAGTAACTGACGCAAGCAGTAAAATTACATTTAAAAAACAGATTAAAAAAACACATTGTGGAACAGCGGGGACTGTGAAGCAACACAAACATTGGCACAGACACACACACACACACTATACATACTAATGGATTTTGTACTGTAGATATGTAGTAGTAGTGGAGTACAGGCCTGTGGGCACACAGTGTGTTGTGAAATCTGTGAATGCATTGTAATGTTTTAAAATTGTATAAGCTGCCTTAATTTTGCTGGACCCCAGGAAGTCTAGCTGCTGCTTTGGCAGGAACTAATGGGGATCTATAATAAACCCCAGGAAGAGTAGCTGCTGCTTTGGCAGGAACTAATGGGGATCCATAATAAACCCCAGGAAGAGTAGCTGCTGCTTTGGCAGGAACTAATGGGGATCTATAATAAACCCCAGGAAGAGTAGCTGCTGCTTTGGCAGGAAATAATGGGGATCCATAATAAACCCCAGGAAGAGTAGCTGCTGCTTTGGCAGGAACTAATGGGGATCTATAATAAACCCCAGGAAGAGTAGCTGCTGCTTTGGCAGGAACTAATGGGGATCTATAATAAACTACAGGAAGAGTAGCTGCTGCTTTGGCAGGAACTAATGGGGATCTATAATAAACCCCAGGAAGAGTAGCTGCTGCTTTGGCAGGAAATAATGGGGATCCATAATAAACCCCAGGAAGAGTAGCTGCTGCTTTGGCAGGAACTAATGGGGATCCATAATAAACCACAGGAAGAGTAGCTGCTGCTTTGGCAGGAACTAATGGGGATCCATAATAAACCCCAGGAAGAGTAGCTGCTGCTTTGGCAGGAACTAATGGGGATCTATAATAAACTACAGGAAGAGTAGCTGCTGCTTTGGCAGGAACTAATGGGGATCTATAATAAACCCCAGGAAGAGTAGCTGCTGCTTTGGCAGGAAATAATGGGGATCCATAATAAACCCCAGGAAGAGTAGCTGCTGCTTTGGCAGGAACTAATGGGGATCTATAATAAACCCCAGGAAGAGTAGCTGCTGCTTTGGCAGGAAATAATGGGGATCCATAATAAACCCCAGGAAGAGTAGCTGCTGCTTTGGCAGGAACTAATGGGGATCTATAATAAACCCCAGGAAGAGTAGCTGCTGCTTTGGCAGGAAATAATGGGGATCCATAATAAACCCCAGGAAGAGTAGCTGCTGCTTTGGCAGGAACTAATGGGGATCTATAATAAACCCCAGGAAGAGTAGCTGCTGCTTTGGCAGGAACTAATGGGGATCCATAATAAACCCCAGGAAGAGTAGCTGCTGCTTTGGCAGGAACTAATGGGGATCCATAATAAACCCCAGGAAGATTAGCTGCTGCTTTGGCAGGAACTAATGGGGATCCATAATAAACCCCAGGAAGAGTAGCTGCTGCTTTGGCAGGAACTAATGGGGATCCATAATAAACCACAGGAAGAGTAGCTGCTGCTTTGGCAGGAACTAATGGGGATCCATAATAAACCCCAGGAAGAGTAGCTGCTGCTTTGGCAGGAACTAATGGGGATCTATAATAAACCCCAGGAAGAGTAGCTGCTGCTTTGGCAGGAAATAATGGGGATCCATAATAAACCCCAGGAAGAGTAGCTGCTGCTTTGGCAGGAACTAATGGGGATCTATAATAAACCCCAGGAAGTGTAGCTGCTGCTTTGGCAGGAACTAATGGGGATCCATAATAAACCACAGGAAGAGTAGCTGCTGCTTTGGCAGGAACTAATGGGGATCCATAATAAACCCCAGGAAGAGTAGCTGCTGCTTTGGCAGGAACTAATGGGGATCTATAATAAACCCCAGGAAGAGTAGCTGCTGCTTTGGCAGGAACTAATGGGGATCTATAATAAACCCCAGGAAGAGTAGCTGCTGCTTTGGCAGGAACTAATGGGGATCCATAATAAACCCCAGGAAGAGTAGCTGCTGCTTTGGCAGGAAATAATGGGGATCTATAATAAAACCCCAGGAAGAGTAGCTGCTGCTTTGGCAGGAACTAATGGGGATCTATAATAAACCCCAGGAAGAGTAGCTGCTGCTTTGGCAGGAAATAATGGGGATCCATAATAAACCCCAGGAAGAGTAGCTGCTGCTTTGGCAGGAACTAATGGGGATCTATAATAAACCCCAGGAAGAGTAGCTGCTGCTTTGGCAGGAACTAATGGGGATCCATAATAAACCCCAGGAAGAGTAGCTGCTGCTTTGGCAGGAACTAATGGGGATCTATAATAAACCCCAGGAAGAGTAGCTGCTGCTTTGGCAGGAACTAATGGGGATCCATAATAAACCCCAGGAAGAGTAGCTGCTGCTTTGGCAGGAACTAATGGGGATCTATAATAAACCCCAGGAAGAGTAGCTGCTGCTTTGGCAGGAACTAATGGGGATCTATAATAAACCCCAGGAAGAGTAGCTGCTGCTTTGGCAGGAACTAATGGGGATCCATAATAAACCCCAGGAAGAGTAGCTGCAGCTTTGGCAGGAACTAATGGGGATCTATAATAAATACAAATACAAATCAAACTGCTCAAAGCTGATAACTATTGAACCAAAATGATGTAGTGCCTGCATAGTCACTGTAACGTATGGTTTGAGAACTGCTGAAGATTACATTTCTATATTTTGACCTCATAATCGCATCAATTTGACAATTGATGTTGTAAGGTACAACCAAATCATATATACGGATGTGGCTGTAAATACTACATCAACATTCTCCATCAGCCAGTGTGCTTCAATAGGACAAAGTGGAAAGAGTCACTCTATGTGCTAGCATTTGGGATTATAGTGTAGTGTATAATGCACTGCTGAAATACCTGCGTTGTATATTTAAGCAATAAGGCCCGAGGAGTTGTCGTAAACGGCCTATATACGACAGCTAAGGGCTGTTCTTTTAGCACGACACAACGCGAAGTGCCTAGACACAGCCCTTAGCCGTGGTACATTGGCCATATACCACAAACCCCCGAGGTGCCTTATTGCTATTATAATCTGGTTACCAACGTAATTAGAGCAGTAAAAATACATGTTTTGTCATACACGGTCTGATATACCACGGTTGTCAGCCAATCAGCATTCAGGGCTCAAACCACCCAGATTATAAAACAACATATTCCACTCATTATCTGAATTTCATTGATACCCTGTAAGCTAATGCATTTCAAGCAGAGACAGGTAGTACTGTATCAGTTGACAAGTCAGGTAGAAAAGGTGATCCATGGGGCAGAAACGGCATCCAACACTGTGTTACGTTTTTACAGTGGTCAACTGCTTGACAACACCCCTGTTTCTGAGTATTTATCCTATTATATATCCTACTATATAAGGATAATGAAACTGTAAGACCCATTTTTCTCAACATGCTCACAATACAGGCAACTCTTTGTGTTCTGCCCATCTCTTCCTAATTGCATTGGCTCGGGAAAAGGTGACTCGGCCGTCTTCGGCGACTCTTGGGGAACCTCGGGTCGCCTCAGGTTCTCTCGGCAACGGGGCCATCGGGGACTTTCGGGATGCTTCGGAGGCGAGGTGGAATCCTTGGACGGGCGAGCGAAATCTAATCTCCTCTCCCTCCGTCGTTCCTGTAGTCGACCATCGGTCCTGATGGTCAAGGCGATGAGGGAATCGAGATCCATCGGTGTGACAATCTGATTTATTGGTGACTAAACAAAAAAGATGTATGAAACTCCAATCAAATGTCCGGAAAATAACATATGGGGTATTACAAGTGTTGTCAGCTTACAGTTTTGTACTTAAAGATTTGAAAATATAACACTTATAACTGAAAAATGTGATTGGAAAAAAAACTGTAATCAAACTGAAATTCCATCACACATCTCCACAAACAGAGTTGCCTAAGGCGAGAGAATGCTAGGTTATGCACAAGTGCACAAGGAATTGAATTGCATTAGAAGTCCTTGAAGCTTTCAGAATAAGTCAAATATCTTTAAATTCCCACTTTCCCCAAAAAAGAACAGTTTTTGAATTGCATAGCAACTTTATTCCCAATAAAGCACACTACTTTTGGCCGGAGCACTATGGGCACCCTTATGGGCCCTGGTTAAAAGTAGCATACTAGAAAGGGAATAGGGTACCATTTGGAGCAAATATAGGGTGTGTGGAAAGCAACCTAAAAAACAACCTTGGGTTCCCAGAACCCTTATTATGTAAGGTCCTGCTGCCATGATGTTTTGATCCGCAGTAGGCAACACTTTGAGAGGCATCTCTCTGTGGATGGGGCTTTCATCTGTGAAGTCTTCTCCAGACACACACACACACAGATGAGAAATACACACACACACACACACACACACACACAGGGGCACATACTCACACACAGAAGCAAAGATCCACACACACACGCTCTCCTGGGTGTGTTTTCAGTGAGTAGGCCGCCTTACCTTCAGGTTGGAAACCCTTTGTGCTGATTGTCGAGGGACAGCTGAGCAGCTCCATACTCAGGGCGTTCTGTTCTGTGTGTGTGTGTGTGTGCGCGTGTGCGTGTGCGTGTGTGTGTGTGTGTGATGTAATTTGGTGTTTCTCTCTTGCAGCTGCTCTATGTCCTTTCTGGATCGCTCATCGAGGATCTGCAAGGGGGTAAAGGGGGCACAAGTCTAATCCGAACTCCCAACAGCGTAGATGTACAGTTTCATTCCATTGAGTGTAGGTAGATGAGAGAAAGGCAGAGGAACAATGTGCCTGTGTGTTTAAAATGTGTTTGACAAGCAGCAATGCAAATGTGTCAAAATATTAGTCACAAAGGACAAACACCAATTGAAAGCAACTTGCAAATGGCACTAAACACGAATAACGAATGCAAAAGAAGGAAAATGTCAAAAAAATATTTTAAAAAAATAAGATGTGCTGTATTCACACTGATACAAGCCAAACCATGGCAATGGCTTGAGCATTTATCAACATCCAATTTGGCAGTGGAAACCAGGCAGAACCAATGGGCACCAAAGGCCAAGTTGGCACTCCCTGGCCAGTCTGTGCCCATGTGAACAGACTGGAGGATGGAGGGATGGGAGAGGAAGGGGAGAGGGGGTGAGAGAGAATGTGAAAGGAGAGAATAGGAGAGGAGGGGAAAGGAGAGAGAGAGAGCGACAGCCCTGGTTGTGGTGGCCTCACCTGCTGCTTCCACTCTGCTTCTGTTTCCTCTCTGCTGCCTGCTGCTCCAGCCTCTTCTGCAATAGTTGGCTCTAAAGGTTTGGCTCTGTAGCCTACGGATGACTGCTTGGTGCCCAGGTAGGTCCATGTGCAAACGGCTGCTTCCCCTCCTTCTGCTCTGTCTCCTTCCGCTGCATCTTAGACAGACCTAGGTGGTGTGCTAGAGCTGTGGGTGGATGGACAGAAGATTTAAACAGGATACATATATTTTTTTAAGTAGACAATGTAGCCTAGCAAGTATTCTGGCAAGCAGGCACTGAAGTGCAATGTCTGCTAAGGCCCTGATCTATTTAGAGATGTGAAGAGGTCTGTCTACTGTACCACAAACAAAGCACTACAGGTTTGAAGTTGCAACAGAAGAGGCATTATCAACCATTGCATGGCCAGGATCCAGATAACTGTCCATGTTTCTGTTTCTAGTCATAGTAACGTACGTGAAAGGAAAAATGCACTGTTCAAGATGCAATATTGTATTATATATTTGATTTGCTGACCTCAGTTGGTTCAGCTGAGAAGAAACAGCCCTATGCTTTAGCCTTATCTCACTATCCTTGGTAATAAAATCATGCACACAGCACTAGTATGCGCCTGGCATACCTGAGCCTAAGAAAATCTGCATAAACCAGTGCATTAAAATAAGGTGTGGTTGTTTATCTAAGCTTGTAACTTAAAGGGCAATTCTGTCACTTTTCAACCTCATATTCATCATCTCCATCACCAAACCACTGTCTACCAGTGGTGTAAAGTAACGAAGTAAACATACTTTAAAGGTACTACTTAAGTAGTTTTGGGGGGTATCTGTACTTTCTTTACTACTTATATTTTTGACAACTTTTACTTCACTACATTTCCAAAGAAAATATGTACTTTTTACTCCCAAACATTTACCCTGACACCAAAAAGTACTTGTTACACATTGAATGCTCAGGCAGGACAGCAATATGGTAAAATTGACTGGGGGACTTTCACTTTACCTTGAGTCATTTTACTTCTACTGACATATGACAACTGAGTACTTTTTCCACCACTGGTGTCTACATATTGGAAAACACCATGTTTCTATAATCTGTGGTTAAAAAGATAAGAAGAAAGGTCCCCAAAAAATGCTTCTCTGTGACTTCACAAGGTCAGATTAAAAGTTTTTTTTTTTTTTAAACAGTGATTTTCCAAAACATGCAACAAGTTCCTAGCCCAAGGGAGTGCATTCTTTTCTTGCTCCTCACATCACCGCAAATCTCAAAGTGTTTGAAAATAACTGTTTTCAAGTTATGTAAATGGTTGTATTGAGTGTCTGAGATATGTTTTTTTTTTTCTCTCCCAATTTCAATAACATTGCCCGACTCCCCAATGGACTCAGGAGAGTCGAGTTACGCGTCTTCCGAAACATGACCGACAAACCACGCTCCTTAACTCTTAGAACTACCCATCCCGGATCCGGGAGAATTGTCATCAACTACACTAATTAGCATAGCAAAAAATATCACTAGAAAATATTCATATTCATGAAATCACAAGTGAAATATAATGAAGCACAGCTTAGCCTTTTTGTTAATCACCCTGTCATCTCAGATTCTGAAATTATGCTTTACAGCCAAAGCAAGATAAGCGTTTGTGTAAGTTTATCGATAGCCTAGCATAGCATTATGTCCAGCTAGCAACAGGAAGCTTGGTCACGAAAATCAGAAAAGCAATCAAATGAACCGTTTACCTTTGATGATCTTCAGATGCTTTCACTGACGAGACTCCCAGTTAGACAGCAAATGTTCCTTTTGTTCCATAAGGATTATTTTTATACCCAAAATTCCTCCGTTTGTTCGTCACTTTATGTTGAGAAATCCACCGGAAATAGCGGTCACGACAGCGCCGAAAAAAAATCTAATTATATTCATAATATCGACAGAAACATGGCAAACGTTTTTTATAATCAATCCTTTTTGTTTTTCAAATATCTATTCGATAATATATCAACCGGGACAAATGGCTTTTCAGTAGGAGCGAGAGAAAAAATGACTAGCTCTGTCTTTTACGCAAGAATCACTCTGAGAGCCCTCAGCTGGCCACTTACGCAATGTAGTCATTTAAGCTCATTCTTCAACATAAAGGCGTGAAACTACGTAAAAAGGCTGTAGACACCTTAGGGAATACATAGAAAAATGAATCTGGTTGATATCCCTTTCAGTGGCCAATAGGGGTGCATAGGAAGACAACGGTTTCAAAACATGAGTCACTTCCTGATTGGATTTTTCTTAGGCTTTCGCCTGCCATATCAGTTCTGTTATACTCACAGACAATAGTTTGACAGTTTTGGAAACTTTAGAGTGTTTTCTATCCTAAGCTGTCAATTATATGCATATTCGAGAAATAGGCGGTTTACTTTGGGAAAGTTATTTTTCCAAAAATGAAAATAGTGCCCCCTAGTTTCAAGAGGATTATTAACACCCGCCCGTTTAACCAGCAAGCAGCTGCACCAATGTGTCGGAGGAAACACCATTCAAATGATGATCAGAGTCAGCCTGCAGGCACCCGGCCCGTCACAAGGAGTCAATAAAGCATGATGAGCCAAGTAAAGCCCCCGGCCAAGCCCTATGGGACCCCCGGTCACAGCCGGTTGTGACAGCCTAGGATTGAACCTGGGTCTCAAGCATTGCAGTGCAGTGCATTAGACTCCGGAGGCCCAGATATGTTTTTTATTCTCTCGCCTTAATATAAAATAGATAAATTAAAATGTTTTTACCCTTACTTTTGTAATACCTTATCATTCAATATATCTGTCTTTTCTTAATGTGTCATGCCCTAAATATACATAATACGCCAGGTATTCATTGTGATGCATCAACCATCTTTCAAGTAAAGCTTTAACCATTTTCCATGTATAGTCTTTTTCATTTCCTAGAAGGAATTCAAGAAAAATGTTCCCAAGCTTGCTGGTGATGGCCATATAAATAAGAGCAATCAGGGTTCGCTACATAATTAACATGATTCTCTTCTCTGCTCAAAATTAGCCTACTGAATCATGCAAGTTAGTGCTCTCATAGCTCAACACTAATGACAACCTGCACCATAACCATGACAATTAAGCTACACCTCAGCGACTCTAGCTACTTTTTTCGCAATGTAGACTTTGGTTAAAAGTGAAAAGTTGGTTGTCTGATTGTCTTCCTGGGACAACATTAGCTCGGTAGTGACTGGCAGAGTTGGTGCTCTTTGCCGGCGGGCAGGGCGGTGTGTTCATTCATTATTGGAAGAACCGCCTTTATGCACAAACCGAGGAAATATTTTCCACGGGCCCCAATAAAATAATAAATCAATAGGCTACATGACCTAAATGTCAATGTCTTAACTTTTACTAATTGTAACGGTCCGCTTGCGCTGTGATGTCAGTCTATATTTAGTTGTAATTGTTTTTACACTAGATGGCAGTTTTACACAATTCATGGCTTGGTGATAGATATAGCATCTCCATGTTTTCTCATCTGAATGATTCATTCCTGCGATATTTGTTTGTATGTTGCCATTTTTCATAAATCATTTACTTAATTCCATTCAGTGGGGACATGGTGAGTTTTCTTATTCCCATATGTTATTAACAAAGAGACATGTTTTTGCCTTTGCAAATTTGTATTTCTATTTTTCATGAATCATTTACTTTTGTCGAACTCATAACTTTAGGTGACGGTTGTAGGCCTACAGAGAAAATACCGTCCAAATCTATAGGAAATAGGTGTTTCACTTCCAACTGCTCTCTCCAGTGTTCTAAGCACACGCAGCACACCTGGGCTGCCGCTTGTCCCACTTTTAAAACGGTGTATTTGATCTTTGGATGACATGTCCGCAACAAAATAAGTTCTACTCTTTTGTCAAAGGCAAAAGTGTAGCATGTACCCTCTTCAACACAACATGGCAGCTTCTTTAGAAATTCAACTAAATTTCACTAAAACCACTGGAGCTCGAGCGCACATCAGGACGGTTGAACATAAATCCAACGTGGCTAATAACGTCTCCGGCATCTCAACCTTGCATCAGAAAAGATTTCAAAGACTTCCGAGCTCTCAGAAAGGTCAGTAACTATTGAGAAATGTTATATTCAGTTGTATATTTTTTTAATTTACCACTTTATAGCAAACAAATTAGATCTAATATATATATATATATTTTTTTTTTTACCGTGAACACACATATAAGTGGCTCTAACGTGAGCACCCTCCATTAGCAATGGGAAAGTAGGCCTCTCGTCTAGGCAACACGAACACAAAAATGGCCAAAATGCATTTGGAAATCAGGAATGGGCAGGGATTATTCTGAATGGATGGATTTATTTGAATCCATACTCCCATAGATAATCCCTGCATGCCATTCCAGTCCAGTGTGACTAGTGGTGTGGTGCTGAAGAACAGCGCCTGTAGCAGATCGCTACAGGTTAGCTGTCAAACTCAACACTCAATGGTTGTATTAAACATTAAACTCGCATGGTCTGGGGGTTTTAGCAAATTCATTAGACTGTAATCACAATCGACTCCACACTTCACTCTATTCATTATACACAAAGCGGCCTACTTTTACTTTACCTCTGCGTAATGTAGGTTTATGAAATGCACTATTTGAATGAGGATTCTATTATACTCGTTTCTGTTCTGGGAGACAATAGCAATTATTGTCAGGGTGGGCTTTCAACCCTTGGTGCATCCTACTTCATGTGTTTTGTGTTCCAGCTTGGTTAATAATAATTACTGTGCCAACAGCAGCGTTTTTAATAATTGCAACTGGCCATTAGATTATAGTAATTATATTGAAATTAATGGGTGATAATAAAAAAAAAGTGTCATTGTTACCAGGATTAATGTGATTACAATTACAAGAAAAGGAATAATCCACTCAAAAACTATTTTAATCATTTTTTGTTGTTGTATTTCTCCACTGTTGATACAGTACAAATTGTTTTGCATTTCAGCAATCACATTTTCAAGATAAAGGACTTTAAAATGCTAATTGCAACTTCATGATGATGTAAAATGATGATGTAGCCGGTTACAACAAGCTTTTTGAAAGTCCTATATCTTGAACACTTGATTGCTGACATGCAAAACATTTTATTTCGTTAAGTGCACACTTGAAAATGCATTTCCAATACAATTATCCCATAGATAAAAGCAGTGGTGTAAAGTACTTAAGTAAAAATACCTTATAGTACTTCGTCTGAGTGTTGGCTTTCAGTAAATAAAAAAACAAGAAAGTCGTGTGGTCTGGTCTGCTTAATATAAGGTATTTGAAATGATTTATACTTTTAATTTTACTTTTGACACTTAAGTAAATTATAGCAATTCCATTTACTTTTGATACTTAAGTATATTTTAAACCAAATGCTTTTTGACTTTTACTCAAGTAGTATTTTGCTTGTAGACTTTCACTTTTACTTGAGTAATTTCCTATTAAGGTATCTTTACTTTTACTCAAGTATTATAATTGGGTACTTTTTCCACCACTTGATAAAAGGACAGGGAAATGCTACACTAATGGAGAATAAACAGTTTGTAGGGGTCTATTGTGTTTGTGAGTGCCAGTTGTATTTCAAAATATATATTTTTGCACTTTCTCACTTGGCACATTTACAAATGAAGACAGAGTTCCTTTTTTAGCGGAAACGAGATGAGAGACGTCAAGGCCACACAATCGAGTGGCTAATATCACACACACACACCTGTGGGGCATAACCTTACTGTGGGAATAATTGAGTGGATACAGCAGCGAGACATTCAGAGCTGTGTGTGTGTGTGTGTGTGTGTGTGTGTGTGTGTGTGTGTGTGTGTGTGTGTGTGTGTGTGTGTGTGTGTGTGACGTTTGTGTGACTCACTCAGTTGAATGAAGCAGGTAAATTATGTTGAAGTAGCTCTCAAGGGTAGTCTGCAATAGATCATAAAAGCCAACAACAAATGGTTGTGGTTGTGGTTGTGGTTGTTTACAGCAATATGAGTATAGACTACCAGTGGTGGTTCAGCTGTACATTAATCCATTTGTTAACCATCTGGTTCTGTCACAAATCAAAGCAACATAATTGTCTCAACACACATACGCACACAGAGAGAGACAGGGAAAGAGAGACAGACAGACACATAGACACACACACACTCCAATCCACACAAGCAGCCCTTTCTGGTGCCCTTTAGACTGTTCATCCAGTGTGTAATACTGTAATGTGATGAAAGCCAGTTTATTTCCACAGCCCCCTCTTTAACCCACTACTATACTACATTTGGATTAGGCAGGCAGCTGAGCTGAGAGAGTGGACAATTCAAAATGGGACTGCAACCAAATTGATAATCGTGTGTGTGTGTGTGTGAGTGTGTGTGAGTGTGTGTGAGTGTGTGTGTGTGTGTGTGTGTGTGTGTGTGTGTGTGTGTGTGTGTGTGTGTGTGTGTGTGTGTGTGTGTGTGTGTGTGTGTGTGTGTGTGTGTGTGTGTGTGTGTGTGAGTGTCTAATCACCAGAAACATACAGTAATTGCCTCTTGTACATCCGAAGGACAAACTATTTTTTTAAATCTGAGCAACCAGTATTTGTATTAGCCTGGTCCCAGATCTGTTTGCTCTGTATACAGGCAAATTATGGCCATTGAGCTCAAACAGCACAAACAGATCTGGGAGCAGGCTATGTTTGTACTGCACACAGAACACAAGGCAAGGGGAGCACGAGAGAGTGGCCCATTATGCTTTCAGCCACGTCTCCTTGACGACCAGGCTTAACATGAAAACGGTTCCCATGGCGATGGTTGCTAAGTGTGATCAGCGGGAGGTAATAATAGATCTGGAGGTGGATAGAGAGATCTATGTTAGTCAGACCAGCCATATTGGAAATGAACAATAGATGTACGTTTCCAATATGGCTTTGTGTCAGAATGCATTTACTATCATTATCTTCTGAATCAGCTGTGATTTGCATATAGGCCCATGCTGGTAAATGCTGATTGGGCAGTAAATGATGACACACACACACACACACACTAAGAACTCGATTCAACCACTTGATTTATGTAATTTCACTAGGGGTAATGGGTTGGTGGGGGTGGATGGAATAGCAGTATGGTCTAGTGTATAGCCTATGCTCTATAACAGGGGTGTGCAACTACTGTACATTCAGCCGTGGGCCGTATTTGTCAGATCCGATGGTAGGGGGGCCGAAACATAATAACAATTTGTACACTGCAAATTGACCACAACTAAGCCCAAAAATAAATTGTATTTGAAAATAGTAATACTTTTTTACCTTGATTACATTGAGACACAGTCACTTATCTCTTTTTTAAATTTATTTGTGGCAATATTTGGGAACAGAATTCCTAATTGAATCATATTTTTGTTGAATTCACAATGAATTCACAGTAAAAAAAAAAAAACATACAAAAAAATATAATAATTGGGAAAGGGGAAAAACACATCGCTGCCTGCTTCCGACCCCTGCTGGATGCTCAAGTCTAGTTTAGTCTATGCTGACTCAGAGAGATAGAGATCTGTGGGTGGGGGCGGGGCCAGCGTTATGGGTGGGCCTTAGGGGACCTGACCAACCCTATGGTACCTCCTTGCCCGTCCAAATAAAATATTGACATTTTGATAATTTATTCCCCATTACATATTTCACCAGTAGTCCTAGTAAGTGTACTGTTAATTCCCTTAATTTGGTTACAGTAAATGTTCTGTTCATGCATCTATTAATTACAGTCATTTACGTTCTCATTCTTGGTGGAAACATTGTTTGCGGAGTTCACAACCTGCTACACTTGTGAGGAACACATTTTATTTATTTCATAAGCATAATTTACAGGTAATATGACCATATTGACGAGACTTGTAAACTACAGTGCCTTGCGAAAGTATTCGGCCCCCTTGAACTTTGCGACCTTTTGCCACATTTCAGGCTTCAAACATAAAGATATAAAACTGTATTTTTTTGGGAAGAATCAACAACAAGTGGGACACAATCTTGAAGTGGAACGACGTTTATTGGATATTTCAAACTTTTTTAACAAATCAAAAACTTAAAAATTGGGCGTGCAAAATTATTCAGCCCCCTTAAGTTAATACTTTGTAGCGCCACCTTTTGCTGCGATTACAGCTGTAAGTCGCTTGGGGTATGTCTCTATCAGTTTTGCACATCGAGAGACTGACATTTTTTCCCATTCCTCCTTGCAAAACAGCTCGAGCTCAGTGAGGTTGGATGGAGAGCATTTGTGAACAGCAGTTTTCAGTTCTTTCCACAGATTGTCGATTGGATTCAGGTCTGGACTTTGACTTGGCCATTCTAACACCTGGATATGTTTATTTTTTAACCATTCCATTGTAGATTTTGCTTTATGTTTTGGATCATTGTCTTGTTGGAAGACAAATCTCCGTCCCAGTCTCAGGTCTTTTGCAGACTCCATCAGGTTTTCTTCCAGAATGGTCCTGTATTTGGCTCCATCCATCTTCCCATCTATTTTAACCATCTTCCCTGTCCCTGCTGAAGAAAAGCAGGCCCAAACCATGATGCTGCCACCACCATGTTTGACAGTGGGGATGGTGTGTTCAGCTGTGTTGCTTTTACGCCAAACATAACGTTTTGCATTGTTGCCAAAAAGTTCAATTTTGGTTTCATCTGACCAGAGCACCTTCTTCCACATGTTTGGTGTGTCTCCCAGGTGGCTTGTGGCAAACTTTAAACGACACTTTTTATGGATATCTTTAAGAAATGGCTTTCTTCTTGCCACTCTTCCATAAAGGCCAGATTTGTGCAATATACAACTGATTGTTGTCCTATGGACAGAGTCTCCCACCTCAGCTGTAGATCTCTGCAGTTCATCCAGAGTGATCATGGGCCTCTTGGCTGCATCTCTGATCAGTCTTCTCCTTGTATGAGCTGAAAGTTTAGAGGGACGGCCAGGTCTTGGTAGATTTGCAGTGGTCTGATACTCCTTCCATTTCAATATTATCGCTTGCACAGTGCTCCTTGGGATGTTTAAAGCTTGGGAAATCTTTTTGTATCCAAATCCGGCTTTAAACTTCTTCACAACAGTATCTCGGACCTGCCTGGTGTGTTCCTTGTTCTTCATGATGCTCTCTGCGCTTTTAACGGACCTCTGAGACTATCACAGTGCAGGTGCATTTATACGGAGACTTGATTACACACAGGTGGATTGTATTTATCATCATTAGTCATTTAGGTCAACATTGGATCATTCAGAGATCCTCACTGAACTTCTGGAGAGGGTTTGCTGCACTGAAAGTAAAGGGGCTGAATAATTTTGCACGCCCAATTTTTCAGTTTTTGATTTGTTAAAAAAGTTTGAAATATCCAATAAATGTCGTTCTACTTCATGATTGTGTCCCACTTGTTGTTGATTCTTCACAAAAAAAGACAGTTTTATATATTTATGTTTGAAGCCTGAAATGTGGCAAAAGGTCGCAAAGTTCAAGGGGGCCGAATACTTTCGCAAGGCACTGTATGTTTATGAGCAATGAGAATGTGTCTGGTTTCTCTGTCCTGGCAATGTGGAGGAAGCATGCACGCCTGAGCACGCGTAGAAGTACCTGGCCTGCTGCTCGCAAATGTAGGAAAGTGTGCATTTGAGGATGTCTGATTTGAATCTGAATGTCTTAACTCGCCACATCCAACATTAATAAGCTGAGCTTCGGAGTCATTTCTTCTTCACCTCACATAGTAAGTCAACACACAGACATGAAGCAGAAACAGGAACAATGACGACTGGGGAAGGAACCAAAGGGAGGGACATATAAAGGGCAGGTAATCAAGGACGTGATGGAGTCCAGGTGAGTGTCATTATGTGCAGATGCGCGTAACACTGGTGACAGGTGTGCCCCATAATGAGCAGCCAGGTGACCTACAGGCCGGAGAGTGACAATTGTGAATGATAATAGTTCCTCACGGTAGTTGTGAAAGAACAAGTATCATGATATGACGATCCCATATAACCAGTGGAAACATCATAAATTAGCTGAACACTTTAACCTTGCGCAAAAACATCTGTCTGTCCAAAGCTCACTGGTGCAGGAAGCTCTGAGGGGCCCAGAATAGACTAGCTGATACAATGTTGCAAGTCCGCTATCAACGGCTTCAGGCTGGACCCAGTTGATTTATTTCATACAATGTTGCACTTCACTAGCAGATAGATCAAATCAAGACAGATAGAAAGGGAGGTGGACAGGCCGAGCAGAGAGGTGAATGCCACTGACATAACCTGAATTTTCATCAAATTATTTTCTACTGGTTTTTTTTGTCGGCTTTAAGCCTATGTATTTTATTTAGTTGACTATGAAAGTTACAGGCCTAGGCTACTGGCCCATAGGCAGTGATGTGGTGCTATCTTTAACGGTAAGGGAGAACAATTTAAATTGTAGGCTATCGAATAGCCTATTATTATAGAACAGGTCTCTCCTACCCTGTTCCTGGAGAGCTACCATCCTGTAGGTTTTCACTCCAACGTCAGTTGTAACTAACATGATTCATCTTATAAACCAGCTAATTATTAGAATCAGTTGGTCTAGATTAGGGTTTGAATGAAAACCTACAGGATGGTAGCTCTCTAGGAAGAGGGTTGTGGTGCTCTATTATGGAATACAGTGGCTTGCAAAAGTATTCACCCAAATTGGCATTTTTCCTATTTAGTTGCCTACAACCTGGAATTAAAATTGATTTGGGGGGGGGGGGGGGGGGGGGGTTGTATCATTTGATTTACATAACATGCCTACCACTTTGACGATGGAAAATAATTTTTATTGTGAAACAAACAAGAAACAAGACCAAAAAAAATAACTTGAGCATGCATGCATTTGTAGAGCCACCTTTTGCAGCAATTACAGTCTCTTGGGTATGTCTCTATAAGCTTGGCACATCTAGCCACTGGTATTTTTGCCCATTCTTCAAGGACAACCTGCTCCAGCTCCTTCAAGTTGGATGGGTTCCTGCTGGTGTACAGCAATCTTTAAGTCATACCACAGATTCTCAATTGGATTGAGGTCTGGGCTTAGGCCATTCCAAGACATTTAAATGTTTCCCCTTAAACCACTCGAGTGTTGCTTTAGCAGTATGCTTAGGGTCATTGTTCTGCTGGAAGGTGAACCTCCATCCCAGTCTCAAATCTGAAACAGGTTTTCCTAAAGAATTTCCCTGTATTGAACGCCATCCATCAGTCCTCCAGTTCTGACCAGTTTCCCAGTCCCTGTCGATGAAAAAAATCCCCACAGCATGGTGGTGGCAGCATCATGTTGTGGGGATTTTTTTTTATCGACAGGGACTGGGAAACTGGTCAGAACTGAAGGATTGATGGAGATGGTGTTCTCTGGGTGATGAGAGGTGTAGGGTTTGTGCCAGACGTAGCATTTTCCTTGATGGCCAAAAAGCTCAATTTTAGTCTCATCTGACTAGAACACCTTCTTCCATATGTCTAACTTTCCAGACAAAGTTAGACAGCCTTCATTTCAAAATAGTCCATCATTACTGTCAATTGTGAATGATACTTCTTCATGTTTTACAGATGAAACTCCATCTACATGCCAATCATTTGGTTGATTTCAATCAGTTTCATGGCAGTAGCCTATGCTTCATCTTCAATTACTTTTTCGTGAGCAAATTACAGCAGATGGTGTGAACAAACTACATTTCTGAAATGTTTTCAATCAAAGCCTACATTCTCCCTAGTGGTGCACTCTGTTGAGTTTGTTTTACTGTTCATCTTCTGCTATCCATCCTAAAATCTCATTCTCATTAGGAGGTGTTTTTGTTGTAACAGTAACATTATAGGACTACTATTCTATGCTATTATATTCTGTTCTGTTATGTAAAATACTAATTACTCGTTACATAATCTCTCACGGACAGATTCTCGAGAACATGAAACGGCAAGAATCTGTCAAGGCTCAAGTAGATTACCAGCAGCAGTAGTTCCTGGTTTGAGGTTTTTGTCATTGATTACTTGGACAAATCAGGATTGGGCAAAGGCGACTCTAAAACTGGTGTTATGATTTTCAAGCCCGTGTGCAGATGATAAACTTTTTCCACTAGATTCCACAGCCATAAAGTCAAATTTGCCTATATCGTAAAAAATTGTATAGCTATTTGGCCATGATGAAACGGGTGAAATTAGCGGAAGGGAGTTTCCATTTGGAAGGGAAAAAACTTCAATTCCTTCCTTTAAGTAATCACTTACTGACTTAGTAATCACTTCCTTTAAGTAATCCTTCAGGTAATCACATTTGTTAACAGCATTCCCAGAAGTAAAACAGGAAATGACAAAATCGTTTTACTTCCAGGTCACCAAGATGAATCTTTATGTAATCTTGAGAGACATTGATTCAGCTTTGATCTAATTTTACTAAACGAGCCTCATTGTGAGAAGTGAGAATGTTCTATTTGTAATAATAATAATACTAATAAGTGACGAATGTGGTCAGCAACAGATGTTGCTGATTGTTATTTTAAATTGGAGCGTCCCTTCGTGGCTCTAAATGAACAGCGCCAGGATCGCACAATGATGTCAAAGAACTTGAACCAACTTACGTTGCTGAAGGACAGCTGAATGTTAGCTCTGCCATTTGGCCAGCTGGGCTCCTGAGTGGCGCAGCGGTCTAAGGCACTGCATCTCAGTGCTAGAGGCGTCACTACCGACCCAGCTTCGATTCCAGACTGTATCACAACCAGCTGTGATTGTGAGTCTTATAGGGCAGTGCATAATTGGCCCAGGGTCATCCGGGTTTGACCTAGGTAGGCCGTCATTGTAAATAAGAATTTGTTCTTAACTGACTTGCCTGGTTAAGTAAACACAAGTTCAGGAAAAAACTCTAATTTGCATAATAGGCCTATGACTACATGGTATAGCTATTTCTAGTCTATAGCCTAATGTAAATACAAATACATTTGGGCTTAATATCATTGCACTATTTGCGAGGAGAGCTTTAGTTGCGAGTAGAACTTTCATTGTATTTTGAGCGTACACTTTGCTGTGTCATAAAAAAAATGTTGATTTGATTAGCTTGAACACATGGTTAGAATATACTCTATTGCAGAATAAAAGAAAACAGAGGAGTATCAATTCATTGAATTTATTTACTTAGAGTAAATCATCTAATCAATTGACTAAGTAGTGAACGTACTGTAAGTCATTACTATATACACTGCTCAAAAAATAAAGGGAACACTTAAACAACACAATGTAATTCCAAGTTAATCACACTTCTGTGAAATCAAACTGTCCACTTAGGAAGCAACACTGATTGACAATAAATTTCACATGCTGTTGTGCCAATGGAATAGACTACAGGTAGAAATTATAGGCAATTAGCAAGACACCCCCAATAAAGGAGTGGTTCTGCAGGTGGTGACCACAGACCACTTCTCAGATCCTATGCTTCCTGGCTGATGTTTTGGTCACTTTTGAATGCTGGCGGTGCTTTCACTCTAGTGGTAGCATGAGACGGAGTCTACAACCCACACAAGTGGCTCAGGTAGTGCAGCTCATTCAGGATGGCACATCAATGCGAGCTGTGGCAAGAAGGTTTGCTGTGTCTGTTAGCGTAGTGTCCAGAGCATGGAGGCGCTACCAGGAGACAGGCCAGTACATCAGGAGACGTGGAGGAGGCCGTTGGATGGCAACAACCCAGCAGCAGGACCGCTACCTCCGCCTTTGTGCAAGGAGGAGCAGGAGGAGCACTGCCAGAGCCCTGCAAAATGACCTCCAGCAGGCCACAAATGTGCATGTGTCTGCTCAAACGGTCAGAAACAGACTCCGTGAGGGTGGTATGAGGGCCCGACGTCCACAGGTGGGGGTTGTGCTTACAGCCCAACACCATGCAGGACGTTTGGCATTTACCAGAGAACACCAAGAGGGGCCGCACAGCCCTCCATGTGCTCGCCAGAGGTAGCCTGACTGCCATTAGGTACCGAGATGAGATCCTCAGACCCCTTGTGAGACCATATGCTGGTGCGGTTGGCCCTGGGTTCCTCCTAATGCAAGACAATGCTAGACCTCATGTGGCTGGAGTGTGTCAGCAGTTCCTGCAAGAGGAAGACATTGATGCTATGGACTTCCCCGCCCGTTCCCCAGACCTGAATCCAATTGAGCACATCTGGGACATCATGTCTCGCTCTATCCACCAACGCCACATTGCACCACAGACTGTCCAGGAGTTGGCGGATGCTTTAGGAGACCATCCGCCACCTCATCAGGAGCATGCCCAGGCGTTGTAGGGAGGTCATACAGGCACGTGGAGGCCACACACACTACTGAGCCTCATTTTGACTTGTTTTAAGGACATTACATCAGAGTTGGATCAGCCTGTAGTGTGGTTTTCCACTTTAATTTTGAGTGTGACTCCAAATCCAGACCTCCATGGGTTGATAAATTTGATTTCCATTGAAAATGTTTGTGTGATTTTGTTGTCAGCACATTCAACTATGTAAAGAAAAAAGTATTTAATAAGAATATTTCATTCATTCAGATCTAGGATGTGTTATTTTAGTGTTCCCTTAATTTTTTTGAGCAGTGTACAATTGCAGAACACTTGTACAATTTGGAGTGGTGTATTCATGCATCTCAATAAACTATAACTTAAATGCATTATTACCTCCAATTTGGCCAAATTCACATTTCTAATTTCCAACCCTGACGTACAAAGCTAGAACGAGCCCTGCGTCTCAACCAATAGCCAATGGTAGGATAAATTGTAAGCTACCCCAAGCTTGAGACTCACGCACCACCTATAGTCTTAATAACACCCATAAAAAAAATGTGTGCTCGCACGCGCAATCACATGCACACCTATGAGGTCCCGTAAAAAAAATCCCCCCTATGGAAAACAAATGCCCGTCCAACTGATTCATTCTGGCGACGACCCTGGGCAGGTGGATGTACCCAGACTGATGTCTCTAAGCTAACAGACCCCCGAGGTTGACCATGCTCTCTTCACCTCAGGCTCAGAGCCTCTGGGAATAGCAGAGAACACTCTAGGAATGTGTGAAAGTGTGGCAGGAAGTAACTGTGACAGGGAGTAGAGGAGAGACTTCCCCGGGGAGACTATCTGTCTTTGTTTAAACACACACACACACACACACACACACACACACACACAGCAGCTTGGACAGGTCAGGTATTAGGACACGCACGCGCGCACACACGCACACACACACACAGAGGCTGAAAAATGACATGCAAATGTATTCTGGACCATGTAACAAGTTGTAGACTGATCCCTCTGGGGAAACAACACTTTACTTCCAGTCCACTTCTCTCTGTCTGCATCCCAAATGGCACCCTATTCCCTTTATGCTGTATTACTTTTCAACGGAGCCCATAGAACTCTGGTCAAAAGTAGTGCACTAAATGGGTGCCATTTGGAAGGAGCATAATATTTATCTGGAGGGTAAAGTCATGTCTGTTTTGGATAGAATGATTCATGTCTAAATAAGTAATAATATCTCAGCTAGGAGACATGCATTGGACACTTTTAGGTGGATTGGGAAAGCATTAGAGGGTAGTGCCAGCCAGGATGAGTAAAATATGTAGGCATATTCATTTCACTTAATAGCTGAAGGCAGGTTGCTGAAAGAGCTTTCTACTTCATTAAGCTGAGCAGGTGTTTGGTGATGTCCAGTTGTTCAGTAGGATAAACAGGTGACACTAGTACGACAGCGGCAGTCAACACCACTAGCAAAGCCGTTCCATATGCGTATAGTCTATATGCTATTTTACACTCATATATAACCACTATGGGGTCAATTAGGTTTATGTTGACCTTTAAACTGCTGCTGTACTCCTCTGTTATAGTGCTTTCCATTGAGTTGTATCCAAGGCTGTTTAGTGATACCACCAGAGAGAATGAACGGTGGGTAGGCAGCTCCTGTCTGAATGAGTGTATGTCATCGCCCTTTCATTACAGCTAATTAACAGGGGCTCGGCCCTTTATCCCAGATGTTATTACTGCTGCTGGGGCACCGGAGGGGCATGGCTGTTACTGTACCCACACACACGCACACACGCACAGACACGCACACACACACACACTCACACACACACACACACGCACACACACACGCACACACACACACGCACACACACACAAACGCACACACACGCACACACAAGCACACGCACACACACGCACACACACACACACACACAGTGCATGCTGTTCTACTCAACTGTTCATTGTAATATCTATAGACTCAGGGCATACTTGGTCAAGTTCCATTTTATTCATGAATTAATCAAAACATAACCTTTCTAGTCATTGGAGAGTACTCATTTAATAGAACGTTCTTGTTTATGATTACTGTGGCTTGAGCAATCAGTGAGACACAGACCTACTAACGGATAAGTGGGGTTAAAATAGCTTGGAAATGCTACAGACAAACAAACCACTAATAAAACATTATATATTTATATTCATATCTCATCTAAGACCATTATGTAAACCACATTACAACTATATTTTAACCATTGCATTTCAATTATTAACCATTATACTTCAATTATTAACCATTATACTCAATTATTAACCATTATACTTAAATTATTAACCATTATACTTCAATTATTAACCATTACATTTAAATGATTAACCATTACATTTAAATGATTAACCATTACATTTTAAATGATTAACCATTACATTTTAAATGATTAACCATTACATTTCGATGTCTAAATGGACCTCATTTCAAACAATGTACTGGGCATTACAGTTTTCTTCAATCGATTCGGTGCTATTTTCAAGAAGTCTGTGGTGGATTTCCAGAACTTCACGCAGAAACGCAGAAAGTCTCATATTCAAAACGTTGTATTGTGCGTTCATACTAAGACCACATGCGTGTGACAATTGTACCAAAGTGATTGAAATAAACCGTAAGGCCAAGTGGCGAGCTATGTTATTGACTTAACCCCAAAACCATAAAATGACCACGACCACAGTGACCTACGCACAACCAGCGACCTGTAAATAGCATTTACATCAGTGTTAAGCAAGCGGACTTGTTTAACCTAACAGTGATGCTGCTACAAAGATATGCGATTGATGACGCCAAGGGACCAACCAAGACATCCGAACATAGCCAGTAACTTTCCATTCGAAGTCGTGCTCTATACACCTTCTAGCTACACTAGAGTTTAACCCTAACCTGCTTGACACCAATACTACAGCAAACGTCCAAGCCCAAATAACAAAGAATGGTTAAACGTCACTATTTTGACATATTCTAATGAGACCGTGTTGACGCAGAAATAATACCATATTTTATACTTCTCCTATATAATCTACTGTATATTGTAACCATACATACATATTCATAGCCATACTGTATGTTCTGTTGCCTGTTAACCTTGAGCTATCAAGGACATTTAGCTAGTTGTCACGCACTCTGAGGTCAATAGTTCACTCTATGACACTGACATATGGCTTCATATCATTAAAGGTAATAGGGACTGTTGAATTCAGGTCATCTATAATGACTTCAGTTCCTCTTGGTGGCACTATGGACACTACCGTCCTCTCTTCCTCCCCTTGCTTGTATGACTCTAGCTGAATGATGGTGCTAGATAGTGCTACAGCAATAGCCAGCCTTGTGACTGTTATCTGAGTACACAGGTGTATTTACAATGGGTTGTAAAAGTGGGAACTTTGGCTGTTAAACTGTTTAAACTGACAGAAGCAGATGGTACAGTAATATGAGACAAACAGCTTAAGGTCCATTTACAGATATAGGATCTTCATTTGAGCCAGTTTGCTACAGCAGGAAAATAATCCTGCAGGAATAGGAAATTATAATTATTATATGGATTGTAATTCATGGAAAAACATTTGTAGGGGTTGATACATGTTAGGGCAAATCAAGTCTGACATTTAAAAGTGGAAAGTACAAAATTTAGAAGCCTTTTAAAACCTTGAAAACACTAGAAGTCTGCATTTCTTGCTGTGCAGGGAAATTCTCATCAACAAAAGAGTGATCAAATTAAGATTCTACATCTGTACAATGTAACACCATAGGGTTCATGCCAATGGTTCATGCCTTGTTCATTGGAAACATTGTCATCGACAATACAATAATTGATGTATTGCACACTATATATTCAAAAGTATATGGACACCCCTTCAAATGAGTGGATTCAGCTATTTCAGCCGCACCTGTTGCTGACCGGTATATACAATTGAGCACACAGCCATGCAATCTCCATAGACAAACATTGCCAGTAGAATAGTCTTACTGAAGAGCTCACTGACTTTCAATGTGGCACTGTCATTGGATGCCACCTTTCAAACAAGTCAGTTCATAACATTTCTGCCCTGCTAGAGCTGCCCCGGTTGACTGGTCTGCACGGATCCCTTACCTCAACCCCATCGAACACCTTTGGCATGAATCGGAACGTCGACTTTGAGGCAGTGCTAATAGCCCAACATCAGTGCCTGACCTCAGCGTTGCTCTTGCGGCTGAATGGAAGCAAGTCCCTGTAACAATGTTCCAGCATTCCCAGAAGAGTAGAGGCTGTTATAGCAGCAAAGGGGGAGGGACCAACCCCATATTAATGCCCATGATTTTGGAATGAGATGTTCAACAAGCAGGTGTCCACATACTTTTGGTCATGTAGTGTATTTTGAATTGCTTGATGGGGAAAAATCCACAAAGTATTATGAAGATTTTACATAGTATTGGAGACAGTACCTGACTGGATTGCAAGAACAAGGGCATACAGTGTACAGTAACAATCCAATATCTGAAAGGGCCAGTTGCAAAGTCAGAATTGAATCTATATGGAGTGCTGAGTAACAAATGGATTCCTGTGTGTGTTTCTCATAGTCAGGTGCAGTGGTGATATTTGGTGGGACTGCTGCCACAAAGCTCTTGCTGACAGTTAGGAATACTATACTTCCTTGGACATTCTTTCATTCTGGATACTAAGTTGACATGTCTTTCAGATATTCTTTCAACATTTCTACTATACTATACTCCAAAAGCCAGTTTCCATACTGTACAGCAGCAAACTCTTTGCTTATTATCATGACAGACATGGATAACAACACGCTACAGCCCGGACAGATTTAACCACTACACTAGACTAACTCCTTGCCAATGCACTCTCTGCAGTTCCCCATGTGACTGCCCTTTCTGTCTTTTCATCTAAGACTACCGTTGCTTTTGCATCAAATGATTTGAGTGAGTTTTCGGAGAAGGAATGATTGAATTTGCTTGGTATGTTGTCAGCCCATGAATGGCCTGTGTTGTGTGTGAGATAGAACTGTTTAATCTGTGCAATTTCCAATTTGGTTATCCGTGAATTATCGAATAAAACTGGACATGAGACATTTTTGCGGAGAGCTCTGGAAAGAGGAACTATTGACTGAGAGTAGTTGTTGGCTTGTCCTAAAGTAACCTGATACTAAAATTTTTCATGAAACATGTATTTTTCCAAAACCACATTATTAACAAGATAACGAGCCATGTATGTATGTTTATGCTCATGATAACATAAAGGATATTCTTTTCAGAGTGAACAAAAAAAAAACTTGGCAAAAACACCAATTAAATCATTTGTTCAGCATTTCAAGTCATAACAGTGTTAGAAATGGAATGAATTATAGTTTTGAGGAGGATTATTCTTTATAAATGGAAGCACAGAGGAGCAACAACATGACAAGTAAGCTGACATGATGTCATCAGCTAAACATGCGATACAGATGTAGGATCTTGATTTGATCACTCATTTGTTGACTTGAATTTTCCTGCACGGCAGGAAATGAAAATGTGTAGAATATCCAAGAGTTAAAAAGGCTTCTAAAGTTTGTTATTTCCACTTAAAAATGTCAGATTTGATTTGCCCTAACGCAAAATCTATCAAGCCCTACAAAAATTAATTTTTTAAGTTTAAAATCCATTAATTATAAGCCACATAATTGTCATTTACTGTTGCTGGACAGATTATTTTCCTGCTGTAGCTAACTAGTCAAATTAATATCTTACATCTGTATGTCTCTTATTGGTTTGAAATGTGGTTTTACACACGCTTGACATCACACCTCACTGAAAACATTCCAACCGTGTGAGGACATAACCCATGAGCAAGGCAATGAGTATCCCTGACCATGTGACCTGACCAAGAACAACTCTGGGCCTTATGCAGACCAGAGGTCAAACTAACCCGAGACTGCAGTCCACAGTCCCTCACAGTGAACCAATAGGTGCAACAGAGACAGCATGTGTTTCAGCAGGGCCTAGTAAACTTTTTTATTCTGTCCAGTGGCTCTGTCATACTAGATGTTGTCAGTGAGGACAAGTATCTGGGGTTGATTGTTAATGAATTTGTGGATTACAATGTGTCTGTTAAGTACATCGCTAACCATGTGAATGATGCCCTCGGGTCACATTATTGCAAAGTGTAAATGCATGGGTGTGCTACCTTTTAAATGTTTCAATAAACTGTTTGGTGCTAGCTATTATGAATTATGATGCAGCAGTATGGGGGCACAGATATTTTACTCTACTTGTTTTTAATGCTGTTTTTAACCATGCCTGCAGATTTGACCTTGTTGGTGGGTAAATACTAAATGCTGCGATTCAAGGCGATTTGGGCTGGAAAACTCTATTGCATCACCAGTGGCTATGTTTTTTTTAAAAGTGGCTGAGATTTTGCAGCATGCCAAATTAATGTCGATGTAAGCGTGTATTTTTATGTGCTCGTGATGTTGCAACTGCAAATAAACGTTTTCCATGTCAAAGCCTTTTTTTTAACTCCTTCCATATGACTCACTGATACGAATAGAGAGAATTCTAGAAATGACCGTAATGCTTTTGAATCAGCACTTTTAAAGAACATGCCGGAAAGTAACAAACCTACTGCCTTGTTAAATGCACTTTCGGGACAGAACCCTATGAACGTATCGTTGTATCCAAGCAACATGGGAAGGTCATGGGAAGTTCTTTGGCAAAATGTAGATGTGGCGTTGGCCCCTCTCGCTATTGAGACTGGTCGATACACAAACGGTCCCCTAGATAAAGGTGTCCAGGTTGTACTTTCTGTAACTATGGTTCCTTTGAAACTGAAGTGCATGCCTCGCTTTACGGTGGGTTATACAACGAAATTATTTATGATCTTTTTTGTTCAGCAATGACATTTTTAACTGTATTAATTATATTAAATGACGTGCAATTTTATCAGGTGTGTACAGAACCAGTCAAAAGTTTGGACACACCTACTCATTCAAGGGTTTTCTTTATCCTCTACAGGATGGGTGTCCCTATACCGGGATGGTTGAGCTAACGTGCGCTAATGTGATTAGCATGACAGTAAACTAACAGCAAACTTTCCAGGACATAGACATGTCTTGTATGGGCAGAAAGCTTAAATTGTTGTTAATTTAACTGCACTGTCCAATTCACAGTAGCTATTACAGTGAAAAAATACCATGCAATTGTTTGAGTAGAGTGCACAACAACAAAACTTTTATCACCTCAACTGGTTTGATACATTCACCTCTGAAGGTAAATAATGTACTTATATTCAGTAATCTTTCTCTGATTTGTCATCCTGAGGTTCCCAGAGCTAAAATGTAGCATAGTTTTGTTTGATAAAATACATTTGTATATTCAAATGTAGTGACTGGGTTCTAACGTGTGAACCCCTGCTGTCTCTGGCTCCACACCCACCAACACCCGGCCATTTAGATGTGTGAAAGTTAGTGTATAAGCTAATGATCCATCATATATGACATTCCTGGGAGTGTGTAAACTTACATTTTGTATTATATCATACCATCATACCATATAATTTTTGTATGTTCTCTACAGTTATGTACTTGAAAATGTATCCATTGACCAATTTGGTACATTTGGGGCAGACTTGATACTTTGCTCACACACTACTGCCATCGAGTGGCCAAAATCTAAATTGCGCCTATAATGCAATAATACATTATGGCCTTTCTCTTGCATTTCAAAGATGATGATTGTATTATCTTTTACCAGATCTAATGTGTTATATTCTCCAACATTAATTTCACATTTCCACAACTTCAAAGTGTTTCCTTTCAAATGGTGTCAAGAATATGCATATCATTGCTTCAGGTCCTGAGCTACAGGTAGTTAGATTTGTGTATGTCATTTTAGGTGAAAATTTAAAAAAAGGGTAAGATCCTTATTAAGAGGATATTTTTCGTATGTTCTATTTTGCAAAGCTGTCATCAATGTAAAAGGTGGCTACTTTGAAGAATCTCAAATATAAACTCTCTTTTTATTTGTTTAACACTTTTTTTGGTTACTACATGATTCCATATATGTTATTTCATAGTTTTAACCAGTTAGAGCTCTAGGGGCGCTATTTCATTTTTGGATAAAAAACGTTCCCGTTTTAAGCGCGATATTTTGTCACGAAAAGATGCTCGACTATGCATATTCTTAGTTTTGGAAAGAAAACACTCTGAAGTTTCAGAATCTGCAAAGATTTTGTCTGTAAGTGCCCCAGAACTCATTCTACAGGCGAAACCAAGATGATGCATCACCCAGGAATTAGCAGAATTTCTGAAGCTCTGTTTTCCATTCTCTCCTTATATGGCTGTGATTGCGCAAGGAATGAGCCTACACTTTCTGTCGTTCGCCCAAGGTCTTAGCAGCATTGTGACGTATTTGTAGGCATATCATTGGAAGATTGGCCATAAGAGACTACATTTTCCAGAGGTCCGCCCGGTGTCCTTTGTCTAAATTTGTGCGTAATCTTCAGGTGCGGTCATTTTCTCCTGGGATTCAGGAGAGAAAGCATGTTTCCAAGAACGATGTATCAATGAAGAGATATGTGAAAAACACCTTGAGGATTGATTCTAAACAACGTTTGCCATGTTTTCAGTCGATATTATGGAGTTAATTTGGAAAAAAGTTTGCGTTTTGAGGACTGAATTTATGGATTTTTTTTGGTAGCCAAATGTGATGTATAAAACGGAGCTATTTCTAATACACAAGGAATCTTTTTGGAAAAACTGAGCATCTGCTATCTAACTGAGAGTATCCTCATTGAAAACATCAGAAGTTCTTCAAAGGTAAATGATTTTATTTGAAGGCTTTTATGTTTTTGTTAATGTTGCGTGCTGGATGCTAACGCTAATGCTAACGCTAAATGCTAACGCGAAATGCTAACTCTAGCTAGCTACTTTTACACAAATGATTGTTTTCCTATGGTTGAGAAGCATATTTTGAAAATCTGAGATGACAGTGTTGTTTACAAAAGGCTAAGCTTGAGAGATGGCATATTTATTTCATTTCATTTGCGATTTTCATAAATAGTTAACGTTGTGTTATGCTAATGAGCTTGCTGATAGATTTACACAATCCTGGATACAGGGGTTTTTTCATAGCTAAACGTGACGCAGAAAACGGAGCGATTTGTCCTAAACAAATAATCTTTCAGGAAAAACTGAACATTTGCTATCTGAGAGTCTCCTCAATGAAAACATCTGAAGTTCTTCAAAGGTAAATGATTTTTTTGAATGCTTTTCTGTTTTTTTGTGTAAATGTTGCCAGCTGAATGCTAATGCTAAATGCTACGTTAGCCATCAATACTGTTACACAAATGATTGTTTTGCAATGGTTGAGAAGCATATTTTGAAAATCTGAGATGACAGTGTTGTTAACAAAAGGCTAAGCTTGAGAGCTAGCATATTTATTTCATTTCATTTGCGATTTTCATGAATAGTTAACGTTGCGTTATGGTAATGAGCTTGAGTCTGTATTCACGAACCCGGATCCGGGATGGGGAGATCAGAAAGGTTAATGTCTTCACTATTATTCTACAATGTAGAAAATAGTGAAAATAAGAAAAAACCCTTGAATGACTAGGTGTGTCCAAACGTTTGACTGGTACCGTGAATGCCGGCGCCAAAGCCTGCCACCTTATACCCCATCGAAGACGTTTCTTTAGAAGTGCCTAATTGTCCTTTTATCCACTGTACTTTGTTTTCGTTTGATGCGGATGCGTATAGATGGTGTAATGCCACCTGTACCATGGTTGACTGTGATTGTTTTTAATTTCTCAATTTGATTGGGCCACAATATCTGCATTTTGCATAATTGTATCATTGTGGAGTGACAGTAAAAAAAGTTCTCTAACTCTCTACGTTTATTCTGATAGAGATCTGTCCTCCATTGATTTAGTGACACAGATTGTTTGTAACTAGATCTATATATTTTTTTTTTGTATTTTTATTTAACTAGGCCGGTCAGTTAAGAACAAATTCTTATTTACAGTGACGGCCTACCGCGCCAAACACTAACCCGGATGACGCTGGGCCAATTGTGCACCACCCTAGGGGACTCCCAATCACAGCCTGTTGTGATACAGTCTGGAATCAAACCAGGGTCTGTAGTGACGCCTCTAGCACTGAGATGCAGTGCCTTAGATCACTGCGCCACTCGGGAGCCAAAATTTACGGTTAAATAATTTGCACCTGGCAAAATTGGCATGGAGTTTGATAGGAAAGTGAATGTGATTATTCTTAGCAGGAGCTAGGTAGGGAAAACAGCTCGATAGAAAGAACTGCGTATGTCTTTTTGTTAAGGAGTTTGATCAAATCAAAGAGACAAGAGATCCGTGAGGACGGAGTTGGGACTTGACCTAACCTGGTATTGACTGATCATCCACAAACCTCCCTCTTGATCTTCAGTTGAATCTCACAATTGACCTTGATGGTTGTACAACCATACTCTGGACCCTGATCTCTCTTTTGACGAACATATCAAGACTGTTTCAAGGACATTTTTTTTTCCATCTACGTAACATTGCAAAAATCAGAAACTTTCTGTCCAAAAATTATGCAGAAAAATGAATCCATGCTTTTGTCACTTCTAGGTTAGACTACTGCAATGCTCTACTTTCCGGCTACCCTGATAAAGCACTAAATAAACTTCACAGTGTCTCCCGACCCCTCCTGTCTCAGCCTCCAGTATTTATGCTGCACTAGTTTATGTGTCGGGGGGCTAGGGTCAGTCTGTTATATCTGGAGTATTTCTCCTGTCTTATCCAGTGTCCTGTGTGAATTTGTATGCTATCTCTAATTATCTTTCTTTCTCTCACTCGGAGGACCTGAGCCCTAGGACCATGCCTCAGGACTACCTGGCCTGATGACTCCTTGCTGTCCCCAGTCCACCTGGCCGTGCTGCTGCTCCAGTTTCAACTGTTCTGCCTGCGGCTGTGGAACCCTGACCTGTTCACCGGACATGCTACCTGTCCCAGACCTGCTGTTTTCAACTCTCTAGAGACAGCAGGATGGGTAGAGATACTCTGAATGATCGGCTATGAAAAGCCAACTGACATTTACTCCTGAGGTGCTGACCTGTTGCACCCTCAACAACCAATGTGATTATTATTATTTGACCCTGATGGTCATCTATGAACATTTGAACATCTTGGCCATGTTCTGTTATAATCTCCACCCGGCACAGCCAGAATAGGACTGGCCACCCCTCATAGCCTGGTTCCTCTCTAGGTTTCATCCTCGGTTCTGGCCTTTCTAGGGAGTTTTTTCTAGGCACCGTGTTTCTACACCTGCAAGCACTTTGAGATATCAGCTGATGTAAGAAGGGCTATATAAAATAAAAAAAATGATTTGACTACCGTTTCTGTCTCTCTTATGGATATGTGTGTGATTTTTCCCTGTGTTTCTCTGTCTGTTTCTCTCTCTCTCTCTCTCTCTCTCTCTCTGCACGAATAGAATGCATTATTCATTTATTCATCCACATGTAGTCAGGCATTGCATAAATGGCTCAATGATCAAACACATGCCGTGTGTCATCGACCAGGCTCTGCACAATGTGCCCAGAACAGGTCATGCAGCTGAGAACAGCATGAAGCCATATTAGTCATAATATGTATTTTACGCAGACCACAAGTTTGTTTGTCTTACAGGAAAGAACATTGAAACAATTGACGGCATGATTTTAATGATGTGTTTTGTTATTCAGGAACACTATGGGGTGGATGGGTTCAGTGTAGGACATAAGCTGTTTTTTGTTGTTGTTGTGTGATTCGTTCGCTTGATCAGTCTGCAGAGGCACCTTACATGAGGGTTGTGTGTGTGTGTGTGTGTGTGTGTGTGTGTGTGTGTGTGTGTGTGTGTGTGTGTGTGTGTGTGAACTCTTGTAAGGCTACATCAAAGCTAAAAACAGAAAGACTTGCATGTTGTCAGTTGCTTACCAACAACCCGAGAGACAGTCTTGCCTCGGGGGTGGATGGCAGTGTTGTGGTCAAAAACATACAGTCCCCTGTGTGAGTGAGTCTAAAATCTCTCTCTCTCTCTCTCTCTCTCTCTCTCTCTCTCTCTCTCTCTCACACGCACATTCCCTTCTGCTCTCTCTCTCTCTCTCTCTCTCTCTCTCTCTCTCTCTCACACACACATTCTCTTCTGCTCTCTCTCTCTCTCTCTCACACACATTCTCTTCTTCCCTTCTTCTCTCTCTCTCTATCTCTCTCTCTCTCTCTCTCTCTCTCTCTCTCTCTCTCTCTCTCTCTCTCTCTCTCTCTCTCTGTCTATCTCCTCTCTCTTTCACTTCCACATATCCCCAGCCTTAGGGGAGAGTAGGCCAATGCGTGACCATAGCGAGAGCTGTCACACACAAACACAGTCATAGAGTTAGTCTACGGTCAACATAGAAAGGAAATCAACACTATTATGCCAACAGACAACGTAGATTTATGGATTATGTCAACACTTGACTGGTCAAATGGTACCAAACATTCACTCCATTGGTCAGCTGTAAGTATTGAGTCTCTATAACATAAATGTTAGTTGAAATGTGAAAAGAAGATAAATGTAATTCATTTATTTGTAAAATATACAACTCGACTGATCTATCGAGATCTTCTTTCTCGCAGTGAAACACCCCTCAGTGTCACCATAAGTCTCTTTAAGCCTGGCCGGCATGCTAAATACCTCTCTCTCGCTCTCTCTCACACACACTACTCTCTCTCTCTCACACACACTACTGTAACCCTCCTGTAACTCTCCCATGGCCATGCTGTGGGTGACAGCTGGCAGTAGAGCCGGGATGAAAACTCCCTGAATAAATATGTAATCCACTGCTCACATGGGCCACAGCAGATTATTGGAAACACTACAGCGCAGTGCTCAGTGGTGAGAGAGAGAGAGAGAGGCAGCGAGAGAGAGAGAAATAAGGAGAGAATTAGAAAGTAAGCCCGAACGCCCTTTACCCCTAGAGAACAATATCACTCCTCCTCCCCATCCCAACCCCTAAGAGGCTCCCATTGAAGACTAAACCTGGGCTCCCTAATAGCTACAGCATTCTGTGTCGTACAGGTCCTATCTGGCCCGTTCATTCTTCCTTATTAGCTTCCTATATGGGACTTTTCCCATGGTTCTCTATTGCAGTGGGAAGTGTCTGACTGTAGTGACTGTTCTGCTGCGACCCTGTTATCCCTCTGACCGCCCTATCCCAGGGTGATTAAAGTCAGCTCTGATGTAATCCACACACACACACACACAAACACACACACATAGACACACTGTGACGGTTGCATTTCTAGGTTACGCCGCTTTTATGACAGAATATGCCCCCTTCTAACCCTCCTGCCGAGAGGGATCATTTTAGGGGAAAGTAGAAATGCAGTCAGTTTTCAGTTGTCATACAGTTCCCAGATACCCACTCTGTCTCAACTGTGGAGTGTACAGATAGGTTGTATTTTAGTCTGTAGAATCCACACATACACACATACACACACTCAGCCACACACCAGCAAACACACCCCCCCCCCCCCCTCCGACTAAGTCCTTGAAAAAGTGACTGATTTACATCAAAACAGGACAACAGGACATGGGAGTACCCTCCTGAATCACCCCCAAGTCCTCATGATACTTTGAGACCGTCTTCTCTGCCCTTAAGTGAGAGGCCGCTTCCACTCGTTTACGGTGACTCCTTCTCTCTCTCTCACGTTCTTCCCTCCTTCCCTCAAGCAGAGAGAGAGAGAGAGAGAGAGAGAGAGAGAGAGAGAGAGAGAGAGAGAGAGAGAGAGAGAGAGAGAGAGAGAGAGAGAGAGAGAGAGAGAGAGAGAGAGAGAGAGAGAGAGAGAGAGAGAGAGAGAGAGAGAGAGAGAGAGAGAGAGAGAGAGAGAGAGAGAGAGAGAGAGAGAGAGAGAGAGAGAGAGAGAGAGAGAGAGAGAGAGAGAGAGAGAGAGAGAGAGAGAGAGAGAGAGAGAGAGAGAGAGAGAGAGAGAGAGAGAGAGAGAGAGAGAGAGAGAGAGAGAGAGAGAGAGAGAGAAAGAGGCAGACAGACAGACAGACAGACAGACAGACAGACAGACAGACAGACAGACAGACAGACAGACAGACAGACAGAGAGACAGACAGACAGAGAGAGAGACAGAGAGACAGACAGAGAGACAGACAGAGAGACAGGGATGAGACGTCTCCCTGTGTGTTTGTGTGCATCCGGCAGCGAAGACCTGATACACACATCAGCTCCTACCAATTAGTGCACTGGGAATAGAACCATACCCTGAAGAAATGCCCCAATCTGCCTCTCTGCCTCTTGCTACTGTTTCTTTTTCCCATTGGGGGCCTGGGCCAGATGGGGCCCTTGACAAATCTTTTGGTGGCCTTTCCAGGGCCTAATTAAAAAAGCTGTTGTTAAATAACTATTAGAAACAGTGACTGGATGCTGTTGCTGTTGCTGCATCCAAGGCAATCCTCTCTATGGGACAAATGCCATTGTTGGCTTTCACAAGACAGTCACATCGTTTCCCTTCCTGTTGATCTGGTCTCAGATCAAATCAGTTTCAATGACGTTCCGAAGCGTGGATGAAGGAGGGGATCAAACCAGGGGAGAGATTAGTAATAGAGATAGATAGAGTGATAAAGGAGAGGAGGAGGAGGATGAGGAGGAAGAAGGAGAGGCCAAATGAGGAGGTGCAGTCACAATCATACAGAGGGCCAACTCGAATCGCCATCCACCAGCCAAAGTTAACATGGGGCCTGCGGGTGCCAAGAAGTATACACACCGATTCAACACACACACACATACACCCCCCCCCCCCCCCCCCCCCATCCCCCACCCGACACAGATACGCTGATTCAACGAACGGGGATTTCAAAACCGCTAATTCAGCGCGGTCACTGATTAATGGAAAATGTCATCTTTTCAAGCAAATGTATGAAAATATGTTTCCCGGTTGGAACATCTGTTCTGCATTACACTATTGTAACGAACAACAAACACTCTATTATGATCGGAACTGCAATTTAAAGCTGTCTTGGTATATTTGGTGAGGAATTACAGCCCCATGTATCTAGTGTAGGCCTAGTGGGAAAAGGAAAGAGGACGATGTAGGGCCTTTGTGGTTTTAGTCTCTACAATACTAGGTTCCTGCAACAGTTAACCTCAAACGTGTGTTTTGACACTGTTTTGATAATAATATGTGTCAATCAAGAATTTCAGTAATTCAGTTGATTCGATTAAACAAGTTACTTAAATACGTTTGATACAGTCACACATGACTGAACCTTGGGCCTTAGAATAGGTACTGTACTATATTACGGAGAAACAAGTTATGTCCCAAAGTCCTTCCGTCCACTAAAACCCGCACACTGTTTCCGTAACATATTTTGAGATATCCCTCCACACCAACACATTTCACTGTAGCCCCATAGGCATGGAAGTGACATTCTCTGTTGCATTGCCGGAGACAATACGCCGTTTCTTAACAGTAATCCGCCTGGCGACTCCGCACGATATTAAAGAAGACTGACAGATCTTATTATCACCTCTCCACTTCCCTTCCTTCACTCCTGATGACAACTATGTTACACAAGACACGTAATCGGCTCAAACTTTCACCTTCGCTAATAAATGTCACGGAGTCGTCCGCCCTCTCAGGCATGTTGGATGGTGGTGTAATATACACTGACAAGACGAGGGTTTAGGGTTGATTGTATTATGGTGGGATATACCACATGCTGTACTGATTGAACCCTAAGACACTGTGCGAGGCCAAATGAAGAGGTGCAGTCACAATCATACAGAGGGCCAACTCGAATCGCCATCCACCAGCCAAAGTTAACATGGGGCCTGCGGGTGCCAAGAAGTATACACACCGATTTACCTCTGAGCCCCATTGATTTTCTGGACGAGACAGAAATCATGCAAGAAGGATAATATGGTTTCCCCCTGATCGAACGACTGGGATGCGTTTCTAGCAACCAAAAAGCAACCAAAAGATGAGAAAGTATGAATTTGCTTATAAATTTGGAAAATCTACAGTAAATGTGTGCTTTCACTGCGTCGTCTATTATTTCCAAGATAATGTGTTTAACTCTTACTTTTACACTGGCTATAATTTGTGCTGTTATCTTATTGAGTTGTCTTGGTTATCCTTACATGATTACTATGATCACCGACTTGATGTCTGAGTCAAATTAAGCGATGTACAGGTAACTGCCAGAATAAAGGAAACACTTCAGTAAATGAGGGATACAAAGTCTATTGAAAGCAGGTGCTTCCACACAGTTGTGGTTCCTGAGTTAATTAAGCAATTCACATCCCATCATGCTTAGGTTCATATATAAAAATGCTCAGTTTCCCATTATTTTGACTATCGTGGCTAGAAGAGATCTCAGTGACACTGAAAGAGGGGTCTCAAAGGAGCATAGGGGGTTTAAAGAGAGAGAGTGTGTGTGTGTGTGTGTGTGTGTGTGTGTGTGTGTGTGTGTGTGTGTCACCAGATCTCAATCCAATGAGATCAACTCAAGCAACGGCACTTATGGGAGATTCTAGAGCTGCACTGAGACAGTTTTCCACCACCAAAACACCAAGTGATGGAATTTCTTGTGGAAGAATTGTGTCGCATAATTCCAATAGAGTTCCAGACACTTGCAGAATCTATGCCAAGGCGCATTGAAGCTGTTCTGGCAGACTGTGGTGGCCAACGCCCTATTAAGACACTTTATGTTGGTTACCTGTATCTTTCAGATCATATGATGTTGTAAAATATTAAATTGCGTTTATCTATTACCATATGGTTTTGCTACAATAAAATAATTTTTAATGTTCCGTACATAGTGACATAGCTACATAATGTTTACTTGATAGCCATTCCATTTTTCTCTCTTTCTCTCATCCCCTCTTTCTCAGATCATATAATGTTGTATTGTTACTTCGTTATATGTTGCACATGGCCCAGTGATTGGACGCTGGAGGCTGGCTCTGAAAAGGGGTAATGTTTGCACCACACACGTCACACGGCCCTCTCAGAGTCAGACAATACGTTCCGCAGGAGACCAGGTCCAACGTTCCCCCTTAAGCATCTGCTGTCCTATTCCATTTCACCAGGCACTCAGGGATAGGTGGCAGACAATGTTCTGTGTGTGTGTGTGCGTGTGTGTGTGTGTGTGTGTGTGTGTGTGTGTGTGTGTGTGTGTGTGTGTGTGTGTGTGCGTGTGTGTATGTGTATGTGTGTGTGCGTGCGTGTGTGTGTGTGCGTGCATATGTGTGTGTGTGTGTGTGTGTGTGTGTGTGTGTGTGTGTGCGTGTGTGTGTGTGTGTGTGTGCGTGTGTGTGTGTGTGTGTGTATGTGTATGTGTGCGTGCGTGCGTGTGTGTGTGTGTGTGTGCGTGTATGTTAGGTCAGGAGGTGGGAGAAGATGTGTGTCTGTATGTGGAGGGCAGGATTATGCTAATATAATAACCCAGGCTGCAGCAGAATGCCACGTTTTTCTTGGAAACATGTCCGACTGGTTTCCAGGTGCCATTAAAATGATGTGCTGACGTTTGTTCAGCTATAGTTTGACATCATAAAGGACCGTCTGTTCTTGATCTATCAAACTGTTCTAGATTTGGTACAGACTGGTAACAGAATCGACTGATCGACTGATCAAGGTACAGATACCTCCCACAAGGTTAATTAATGTCCCCTTATTGTAATATACCAGATAACGTCATCAACTGAATCAGACACTTTAACACAGCGATGAGGCCTGATCCTTGTATTGGAAATGAAAATCATCAGTCAAACATCGCCAATCAATTCCCACAGATACCCTCATATCTTTATTTGTTTGAACCTTTTCACCGGTAGTAGAGATGGGATATTTGATTTGCAAACAACCAAACTGCCAGAAGCCAACAAACGTGTTTGTTCTTGTAGCATAACTAGGAAGCAGACAGTTAATGATCAACTGACATTCTGTTAGCATACAGTGTAACTTAACACTGTGCATGTTCCCCTTTAGGTAGTGTGTGTGTGCGCACGTGCGCACGTGCGGGCGTGCTTGCATCTTTGTCTACACTAAGGCTAATTTCCCATAGGAAGTATTAATTTTAAACAAATCACTAGGCACAGTCAAACACATTGACCTGAGACACAACCTCAATATCTTTTAGATAATTAACAAAGGCAGAAACTAATCAAACTAATCACCAAAAATACCTATTAATGATTTCTTCCTTTTTATTTTATTTGAGAATGACAGATGTACTGAAGCCAGTATTCTCAACCCATATTCCCATTACTATGGACATAAAATTCTCACCATCTGTAGTCTGGTGCAACCACAGATAACGAACGCACAATGGAGTAGTCATAAATCCTAAACTCTGTGTGTGTGTGTGTATGTGTGTGTGTGTGTGTGTGTGTGTGTGTGCGCATGCGCGCGCGCGTGCGTGCGTGTGTGTGCGTGTGTATGTGTGTGTGTTTGGCAATCACTGCTGAGGCTAAACAGGACGTAGCCCAAAAATATGTTGTGGGATAGGACGAACCAGGACAGCTGGTGTACTTACTAATGGAACGAGCCAGGGCTGTCAGGGCTTACCCTCTGAGTCAAGACAATAAGGAGCATAAAGCTTTCCCAAAGACACTAAAACAAAAGTGGGTTTCTGTTGGAGTGTGTGTGTGTGTGTGTGTGTGTGTGTGTGTGTGTGTGTGTGTGTGTGTGTGTGTGTGTGTGTGTGTGTGTGTGTGTGTGTGTGTGTGTGTGTGTGTGTGTGTGTGTGTGCGGGGGAGGGGGGGGGGGGGGGGTCGCCAGATGAGAGTGCCTGTCACGCCCTGGCCTTAGTTATCTTTGTTTTCTTTATTATTTTGGTTAGGTCAGGGTGTGACATGGGGGTTTTATGTGTTTCGTCTTGACTAGGGGTTTGTACGTTTATGGGGCTGTACCCTGTCTAGGTAAATTGTATGTCTTTGGTTGCCTAGATTGGTTCTCAATTAGAGGCAGCTGTCTATCGTTGTCTCTGATTGGCAACCATATTTAGGCAGCCATATTCTTTGTGTATTTGGTTGGGTGATTGTTTCCTGTGTCAGTGTTTGTGCCACACGGGATTGTTTCGGTTAGGTCACGTTTTTGTGTTTGTGTTCACGTTGAGTTTTTCTTATTAAAAACCATGGACACCTACCACGCAGCGTATTGGTCCGATCTTTGTTTCACCTCTTCAGAGGAAGAGGAAATCTGCCGTGACAGTGCCTGTAGGTCAACATCCCAGAACCAGACCACTTTTATTTATTTTACAGAGTCATGTAAGGATACGGTATTTACACCCGGATTCACAAAGAACCCAACTTTACAGACTTGGTCATGTAACAGATATAGGACTGAGGGCCATGGTCAAAGAGGCTCACTTAAAAGATTAGAATGGCACGCATGGAGGAGGTCTTGTCCTTAAAAACAGGAAGACAATGGACAGAAGTGATTTTCGCCGAGCGTCTTCATGAATGTCAGGAAATTGAAGGAAGTGTTGAACCGGTGTTGAACTGTTATTAGGCTACATTTAGCATCTATCTTTAAGAAGACATGACGGCCTACAAGGGAAAGCCAGCAGGAAGTCGGTCCGAGTCCGTTTATGGAACCTGGTTTTTGGTCAAGCTTGGCGTGTTCACCCTAGGAACTAGCGCGACCTCAATTGGTGACATGACAAACAGTTGAAACTGAGCCCTGTCAGACAACACCAGCTTTCCTCATTCACTCACACACACACACACACATTCTTACTTATTTCGGCCCGGTGGTCCTGTGGGAGCATCCAGGCCATTGAAAACTCCTCTCCAATTCATTCCACCCATTTAATTAGGACTCCATGCATTTATGTTTATATTCAAAATGTGCACACCATGTGTGAGTATGATCTACAAAAACGAACCTTCGGTTTGCGGCCCTGATTTAGTTGAGATTGAAGTCACCATCTCGCCTCAAGTGTTTGTTATGGTTACGTAGCCGTAATCGTTAAAGGGGGAAATGGTAAATATTATTGTCAGCATGATTCAATGGTAATGTTTTCAACTCAAACAAGAAGGGCTTAGCTAACCAGTTGTTTTCATCACTCTCCTCTGAATACTCCAAATGGAACCTTTATGACACCACCCTCACACAACAATGCCATGTCTCACTGGGTAAAATGAATAGAATTCCCCAGCATAGATTGAAATATCTTATTTTGAACAGTGCTGGCTCCATAGAATTGGGAATTAGAATACAGTAGTCATTTAATAGGCTCTATAAGGTTGGTTCAGTCAATTGCAATAGCGGTGGCACGTGTCAATCATGAATGATTGATTGGAGGGGGATTTTTCATTCATTGTACAACTCAGAAGGTCAAGATAGTAGGCGTATATGCGTTCAACTATTCTTAACGTTGGTTGCCTTCCCAAGATCCCCCACCACCCACCCCAACCCCCGATAGAAGCCTTTTCATTCACCCTTTTTGCCAATATCACTTACATCTGTCACTCCTAGTCATTCACAAAGCCATTATCACCCTTAAGAGATATCTAAGCAGCGAACATCCTTGAGGCTAATGTAAACTACTCCGAGGCGGAGGGGCTCCGATGTCACCGTGGATACGTGATGACAGCTTAAGTCAGAGGCGTGACTCTTGAGGGGTCACCCAGGCTGTCTGCCAGGGGCAGAGGGGCCCCGAGGCACACCAGGAAGAAGAAGGGACTCCCTTGAGGTGAAAGGCAGAGTGCTGAGGGTAAAGAATGTGACCACTTGGTTCCTCTGCCCTACTCTGGACCCAAACATAGTGTGGTTACTCATGAGAGAGAGGGGAGGACACTGTGAGAGATAAGCCCATAGAACTAGAGCTCCAGCATAGCCTATAGCTCTCACATAGTCTGCCTATGTCCACACTCTCCATTGTATACTATGCACATCTTCGTTTTAGATTGACAGTGCTTTAAAATGATTTGCAAGACAAATTCTCTCCGGAAGGCAACGCAACGTTCGATTGTATTTTATTATATTCTATTCTAGGGTAAAGCCTACCCTGAAATTGTCCAAGTGTCCATGTTACTCGTATCCTTTATGATTTGTTGGAAACTGGCAGCGAGCGCGTTAATAACGCTTTGTCTTGACTCCACCTTTTATGTAAATGTCTGTGTGTGAGTGGGGCTCAAGGCACTGAGAGCGCACAGTGAATGGAGGAGCAGCCTTCACTACCGCTCTGCTTGGTGCTTAGGGGTGCACTGTGTTTATATTCCAATCGGGAGAAAGAACGACCGCTCTGGATGTAGCCTCCAATCATGTTGTCGGCGTTGGATTGTGCATCAACACCGCAAGTGTTTGAATATTGAGAGCTGGGATATAAGGGCTGCCGACTGGAATTGTAGCCATGGGAGGCCAGATAACGCGAAATGCCTTGTACGGTAAGGAAAAATAACATTTAGATACACTCATAGATCACGTCACCATTGCTTATACTGTACACACTGTAGGTTATAGTTTCGTTCAATTTGCAATGCAATGGAGAATAGATGGAGAGTGCAATTCCTGTCGCGTAAAATAACGTTGCGTGTGTATCAGGTAGGCTACCCAAATTCTGATGTCACACAGATGTCACACCAGAGACAGTTCATTATAGACATTTGCATACATTTGCTAGGCTACAGAAGGCTATTCCCCAGTATATATATTTCCCTTTGATCAGTGTTAAAGTAGAAATACAAACATTCAAGCTTTTCCTTTAGGTCGATTGGATACATTTTGTATTGATGGCAGTTAAATCATTTATAACAATTTATAGGAAAACCTGCTGATGTCATTATTCGTCTATCATCCCTTGTCCGTTTCCACGTTGATACCATCGTTTGCGTACTTCCTCAGTCGCCTTCTGTTGATGATAGTAACTCCAGACGCAGTTTGTAAGAAAGTTGCGAAAGTTGCGGGATCCCCCCCCCCCCCCAGTATATTTCAGTTGGCTCACATTGGTGTGGGGGTTTCCCACACTCTGTGCACTGGGGGAAGTCAGTCATATCCAGCTGTGCTGTTAGTGGGCCAACCAAACCAATCAATAAATCAATTTGTGTTTACTGAATGTGGGCTATCACAGCTTAGCTCATCCTCTGCACAGCCTTATTGCCATGTCCCAGAATTACAGTAAATGTCTCTGAAGAACAACATTTTAAAGGATTCCGTGGGCCTATGAAATGATATTTTAACAATAAACATGACATGTATTCATTGCACTTGGACCCTTCAGTGCAAGGGGAAACAAGTCAATTGCTGCAAGGCTGTAATTCAGAAAACACTGCATCGTTTATCATTGAGCGTGAGCTATATGTTCTATTATTCAAGTCTATGGGCTGTCACACATGTAGGTCAGAACACATCTAATAACACATACAATCACATCCACCCAAGTAATGTAATAAATACAATTTTTATTTTTTTATTTAACCTTTATTTAACTTGGCAAGTCAGTTAATAACCAATTCTTATGTACTGCCTTGTTCAGGGGCTGAACGACAGATTTGCCCCAACTCTCCAACCACTCAGCTACCTGACGCCTCAATATACAGTTGAATAAAGACACAGTGCTGCTGCAATGCATTGGATCAGGTTACTAAAGGCCTTGTCTAGATAACACATGTTGACTTGGTTGTCTGGACCTGTAGCTGTGGAGTGGCTTACCTCCACCATACGGACATCAAGTCCCTCACAGCCTCCCAGGAGTCAGACCACCTGATCATTAGGTCTAATTAAAGCCCATTGATGAATCCAATTAGGTAGATAAGGACACAGTAGTGCCTGAGACAACAGGACAGGACAGCAGAATGTGTGTGTGTGTGTGTGTGTGTGTGTGTGTGTGTGTGTGTGTGTGTGTGTGTGACTTCTCACTGTAGGATCAAGGTCAAAGGCCTAGTTTCTTGGTTTTACACTGCTCTTGCGGTATCTATATGAAAGGCGTTAGCTGAAATCTAACTTTCGGTACGATTTTAAGTGAAGGAGTTTCTGTGTATAGGCTAGCCTTTCACCCTTGATCGTGTGTGCGTGTGTGCGTGCGTGCGTGCGTGCGTTCGTGCGTCTGTGTGTGTGTCACTGTGTTTTTAATGAGGTTTGAGTGGCCCTAGACTTTGAGTGTAAGTTAGTACATTCTTTAAAATAGAACTGCCACTGTGGATAGGAAGAGAGGAAGAGAGATACTGAAGAGTTGAGTTGAGATGAGAAATCAATGTTTAATAAGTGGGCCAGCCTTTCACCCTTGATCGTGTGTGTGCGTGTGTGTGTGTGTGTGTGTGTGTGTGTGTGTGTGTGTGTGTGTGAGAGAGAGAGAGAGAGAGAGAGAGAGAGAGAGAATGAATGTTATCCTCTATTGGAAGCTCAGTCTCCAAATACGAGCTGCTGATTGGTGTGAATGTCTTATCAATGTTCTGTATCTCACCTTGTCCTGCGAACATAACATTTAATTTGGATATAGTCATGGGACAGAAGAGATGCACACAGATCACTCATCATGCAGAGGCCAAGAGGCTGTTCATGATTAACGGCTAAAGGCGTATTACACATATCGTCTGTATCAAGTCGAGAGAGAGAGAGAGAGAGAGAGAGAGAGAGAGAGAGAGAGAGAGAGAGAGAGAGAGAGAGAGAGAGAGAGAGAGAGAGAGAGAGAGAGAGAGAGAGAGAGAGAGAGAGAGAGAGAGAGAGAGAGAGAGAGAGAGAGAGAGAGAGAGAGAGAGAGAGAGAGAGAGAGAGAGAGAGAGAGAGAGAGAGAGAGAGAGAGAGAGAGAGAGAGAGAGATGAAGGAAACAAGTAGGAGTAGAGAGAGGGCAGTAAGACAGGGTCTACTAACAGAGTAGTGCCCAGTGTGTTTAATCATGGCCTCTTGCCATGGTGTGACAGGAACATATGTCTAGGGGGTCAAGTGGCATTGGTGGGTCACACACACACACACATATACACTTTGTGACAATGCACATACCCCTGTTGTCGTCATATTCCTCTTGACTTGACAGGTCACCTTCGAGGCGGCACATAACAACTTTGTGTGTGTGTTTGTGTGTGTGCATTTGTGCGTCAGTAAAAATAGCATCCTGCTTGCAATCAATATACTCTCACCAGGCTCCTCCACAAAGCACTACAAATCTCCTGCGGACGAGCATAGAGTCATTATATTGTCATATCGAATCGAAAATGGTTATTACTTATTGCAGCTGCGTAACACTGTTCTCTGGGGGAATGTGGCAACATGGGTGAGCTCAGGTGAGCGACTTAGCGAGACGAGAGTCCTGACGTGAGATATTTATTAAGTTGGACAGCTCACCTTGCACTCTCAGGCCGTCATGACACCATGATGATGGTGTCTAAATTATTTAGCTGACACAGTCTCGGTTGAAGCAGAGGGAAAGGCTATTTGAGAATGGAGCTAGCAATGTCGGTACATTTAGCTTGTGTTGGTAGTACATTTTGTATATATTTTGTGTGTTATCTATGGAATTGCGCACAGGAATAGTTCTCCTCTTTATAATCGTTTTCCTTTTGTTATCTTGAAAATCTTTTTATCTTGAAAACTCTCGGGCCTTGCATCTATCAAGTGCAAATCAATGGTGTTGTCATGTCGTTGCCTAGCAGCAGACGAGGTAGCCTAGGTTACCACAAACATATGAGCTGCCATGGCTCCCAGTTAGAAGAGCCGTAGAGCATAAGGCAGCCATAGCTACAGTATCATTGGCAGTATTCTCTTCCTACCTGTAAACCCAGGAGGATAGTATTGGGTTTTATGCACTTGATCTGTATCTCTGTCATAGCAGCTGTCATTCACACATTTACACTTAGTAACCTCAGCCTCGTATACCTCAGTCTAACTTATATTACCAATATGTTGTTTACACATTTACACTTAGTAACCTCAGCCTCGTATACCTCAGTCTAACTTACATTACCAATATGTCATTCACACATAAACACTAGCAACTCCAGCCTCCAGGAAATGAAATTGCTTGTCTATTACAAATTGCTTGTCTATAATAAATTCCTTGTCTATAACACAAGTTGCTTGTCTATAACACAAGTTGCTTGTCTATAACACAAATTGCTTGTCTATAACACAAATTGCTTGTCTATAACACAAGTTGCTTGTCTATAATACAAGTTGCTTGTCTATAACACAAGTTGCTTGTCTATAACACAAGTTGCTTGTCTATAACACATATTGCTTGTCTATAACACAAATTGCTTGTCTATTACACACTTTGCTTGTCTATAACACAAATTGCTTGTCTATAACACACTTTGCTTGTCTATAACACAAATCGCTTGTCTATCACATATATTGCCCAGGCTCTGTCGCAGCTGAACGCAACCGGAAGGTCCATGGGTTGATGCACAATTGGCCTAGCGTCGTCCGGGTTAGGGAGGGTTTGGCTGGTCGGAATAATACCTGTCTCATTGCACACTAGCGCACACTAGCGACTCCTGTGGCGGACCGAGCGCAGTGCACGCTTTGCTGTGGGTCTCAGTTGATGTTAGACACCCTGGCAAGCTCCATTGTCCCTGCATTCTTAGAATCCTGCTTGCCCTATGTTGCCACAGCGATTCTGTTTATGGCTTCATTATGCTTTGATTGGCACATTGTGCGAGGATAGTATGACACAATACCCGTTTTCTTGTGGAATCATAACTGTGTATTATAAGGAGAATAGTATTATGAGGACTAATACCATGTGTATTAGGAAGACATTATAGTATTATGAGGACTATTACCATGTGTATTAGGAAGACATTATAGTATTATGATGACTAATACCATGTGTATTAGGAAGACATTATAGTATTATGATGACTAATACCATGTGTATTAGGAAGACATTATAGTATTATGATGACTAATACCATGTGTTTTATGAAGACATTATAGTATTATGATGACTAATACCATGTGTATTAGGAAGACATTATAGTATTATGATGACTAGTACCATGTGTTTTCTGAAGACATTATAGTATTATGACTAGTACCATGTGTTTTATGAAGATATTATAGTATTATGAGGACTAGTACCATGTGTTTTATGAAGACATTATAGTATTATGATTAGTACCATGTGTTTTATGAAGACATTATAGTATTATGATTAGTACCATGTGTATTATGAAGACATTATAGTATTATGATTACTAATACCATGTGTATTAGGAAGACATTATAGTATTATGATGACTAATACCATGTGTATTAGGAAGACATTATAGTATTATGAGGACTAGTACCATGTGTTTTATGAAGACATTATAGTATTATGATTAGTACCATGTGTTTTATGAAGATATTATAGTATTATGATTAGTACCATGTGTTTTATGAAGACATTATAGTATTATGATTAGTACCATGTGTATGATGAAGACATTATAGTATTATGATTAGTACCATGTGTATTATGAAGACATTATAGTATTATGATTAGTACCATGTGTATTATGAAGACATTATAGTATTATGATTAGTACCATGTGTTTTATGAAGACATTATAGTATTATGATTAGTACCATGTGTATTATGAAGACATTATAGTATTATGACTAGTACCATGTGTTTTATGAAGACAATAGGTTTGGGCGGTAACCAAATGTTCATATGTGACCCACCACCTTGATTCGGTCCTATGTAGCAACATTTGAAATTGTTTTTTTTACATTGATGAAAGTCTAGACTCGGGGCTAGAAAGTTGTATATCACACACTGCAGTTGAGGAACAATGGGAAATGAATTATTCTTTGAAAATTGCTAAACGTTTGGTACACCGACTGGAGAGCTTTTCTTTATCTGCACCGGTTTAGCCGTAGCCCCCCCCCCCCCCCATGTCTTTAAGGATTCACTTGTGAGGCCATATACTAAACATGAAAGGCTCTGAAGTTACGAATGGACAATCTGACAGCACAGTCGCACTCACCAACACTCTGGATAACATAACAGCCTAACCAGCTCTGCTAAGGCGAATGATGTTCAGTGAGCTGTTCTCTCTCCCTTAGATGTCTGGAAGTAGCTGGCAAGTTAGTACAGAACGCCCGGATCAACCCTTAAAGACATGGGTGGAGCTAAGGCTTAAGAGGGTGTGAACAATGCTGAATGGGAATAGACAAAGAAGTGCTCTCTAATTGTAGTACCAAAACAATGTACTAGTCAATGATTTCCACTGTTGCCGTCTTTTGGCATGGCTGGCAAGCCTATTCACAGCCTAACCTCAATCTACCCTACAGTACATAAGCTGTGTGTGGCAGGTCAGTGAGTAAGGTAGTGTAGTAAACAACCAAAGATAAGATGAAGAATTAAAGTGGTGAAAGTAGGAGCAAAAAGTAGTAGTAAAAATACACTGTCTAGTCCTTGGCCTATATCCTGATCTGACTTTGGTGCAGGCCATGTTCTTCTTCACATGACCGTCTCTGGTAAACAAACTATATCAAGTAGAATCAAAGTTTACTTGTCACATACAGAGGATACAGAAGGTGTAAACGGTACAGTGAAATAAATGGTTACTTGCATAGTGGAGTCTTTTGTTCAGACCCATAATGCCAACCCATACTATCATGCACGATTTTGCAGGTAACTAAAGTTAACCAACTTGGTTCAATGTTACCTAGCTAGCTAACATGAGGCTATAACTAGCAATGCATATGGCTTTCAAAGATACAAATGATATGACTACACAGCTCATACACGTAACATTAGCTAGCAAGCCAGCCAGCTAACGTAAGCTAGCTAACAGTATGCTTTAATTAACTTGCAATGAAAACGACTTTATCTCCAAACGTATTGCACAAGTTGACTGCAGGTATTTACTTAAAAAGTAGGTACAAATATTTTTATTTGGATTCATGTGTGAGGCCATGTACTATGAAAAACGTAAAATAAATAGTTTCAATGGTATTGACGGTATTGAAAAACTATCCCGTGGCTATTTCTAAATACCCCAGTTTACGATACACGGTATACCGCCCAAGCCTAGAAGACAATAGTATTATGATGACTAGTACCATGTGTATTATGAAGACAATAGTATTATGTTTTATGTGGACAATACCATTTTGAGGACTCAAGTGCAATCATATGAATGCCCGTTCTAACTGAAAGATACAACCAGGAAGTCATTACTCCAACGTCAGTTAGTTCTCCTGAACAAATATTTGAATATTTATTCCAACTGATGGAACACTATTCACATGATGTGCCGTTACACTGTCACTAACTCGTGCAGTGTGTAGATAAGAATGACATTCCCTCGTAGATACATACAGTACATGCACTAAATAGGGAATAGGCTGTCAATTGAGACGCAGCCCCTTCTCAGTCTAGATATACGTACAACTACAGCAGGAAGATTAGTTTACACTTTTACAACGATGTTCATTGAAGGATGACAAGTCTTAGTCACACAGAAGCCGTGTGTGTTTCCGACAGGGATTAGACTTGTCATTACTGTGTGGTCATTAGCGAAATAAGTCCTCGCCTGCGCGCGTGCACACACACACACACACTTCTCCAGGCTACGGAAGGAGAACCACAGTATGCACAATGTTTATCCATAAAGAGACATCCTTGACCTTTGGGAGAGAGGGAGAGAACAGTCATGTAAGGATTTTAAATGGACACAGACATATGCGCGCGCGCGCACACACACACACACAAACACACACACACACACTAATGAGGATGTTGCTGTGTTATGGGAGGCAGCTTCCGGACTAGTAGGTTAAATAGAGACATTTTGAAGCCATGACGGTCACAGTGTGTGTGTGTTTGTGTGTGTGTGTGTGCGTGTGTGCGTGTGTGTGTGTGTGTGTGCGCGTGTGTGTGTGCGCGTGTGTGTGTGCGCATGTGTTCATGCGTGTGTTTGTGTGTGTGACAGAAACCAACTTTGGACACGTTGCTGGAGCAACTACAAGATCTGATAGGAGCACCTTATCCCTACCTACAGTGCATTTGGAAAGTATTCAGACCCCTTGACTTATTCAAATATTTTTCTTATTTCACAGCCTTATTCTAAAATGTATTAAATACATTGTTTTTCTTATACATTTTCACACAATACCCCATAATGACAAAGTGAAAACTGTTTTTTAGAAATGTTTGAAAATGTATTAAAAATAAGAAACAGAAAAACCTTATTTACATACAGTGCTGTGAGAAAGTATTTGCCCCCTTCCTGATTTCTTATGTTTTTGCACATTTGTCACACTTAAATGTTTCAAATCATCAAACAATTTGAAATATTACACAAAGATAACCCAAGTAAACGCAAAAAGCAATTTTTAAGTGATGATTTTATTTATTAAGGGAAAAAGCTATCCAAACCTTCATGGCCCTATGTGACAATGTAATTGCCACCTAAACCTAATGACTGGTTGTGCCACCCTCAGCAGCAACAACTGCAATCAAGCGTTTGCGATAACTGGCAATGAGTCTTTCACATCGCTGTGAAGGAATTTTGGCCCACTCTTCTTTGTATAATTGTTTTAATTCAACCACATTGGAGGGTTTTCGAGCATGAACCGCCTTTTTAAGGTCACGCCACAACATCTCAATCGGATTCATGTCCGGACTTTGACTAGGCCACTCCAAAACCTTAATTTCGTTTTTTTTTAAGCCAATCAGAGGTGGACTTGCTGGTGTGTTTTGGATCATTGTCCTGCTGCAGAGGTACAGCTTGAGGTCACGAACTGATGGCCGGACATTCTCCTTCAGGATTCTTTGGTAGAGAGCAGAATTCATGGTTCCATCAATCACAGCAAGTCGTCCAGGTCCTGAAGCAGTAAAGCAGCCCCAGACCATCACACTACCACCACCATATTTGACTGTTGATATGATGTTCTTTTTCTGAAATGCTGTGTTACTTTTACGCCAGATGTAACGGGACGCACACCTTCCAAATAGTTCAACTTTTGTCTCGTCAGTCCACAGAATATTTTTCCAAAAGTCTTGGGGATCATCAACAAGCCTTTATGTTATTTTGGGTCAGCAGTGGTTTTCGCCTTGGAACTCTGCCATGGATGTCATTTTTTCCCAGTCTCTTTCTTATAGTTGAGTCGAACACTGACCTTAACTGAGGCAAGTGAGGCCTGCAGTTCTTTAGATGTTGTTGTGGGTTCTTTTGTGCCCTCTTGGATGAGTCGTCGCTGCGCTCTTGGGGTACGTTTGGTAGGCCGGTCACTCCTGGGAAGGTTCACCACTGTTCCAAATGTTCTCCATTTGTGGATAATGGCTCTCACCCTGGTTCGCTGGAGTCCCAAAGTTTTAGAACTGGCTTTGTAACCCTTTCCAGACTGAAAGATGTCAATTACTTTGTTTCTCATCTGTTCCTGAATTTATTTGGATCTTGCTTTTTGAGATCTTTTGGCCTACTTCACCTTGTGATTTCTTGATTCAACAGGTCTGGCAGTAATCAGGCCTGGGTGTGGCTAGTAAAATTGAACTCAGCTCCAAATAATGTGATTAACCACAGTTAATTCATGATTTAACAAGGGGGAGCAATTACTTTGTCACATAGGGCTATGAAGGTTCGGATAACTTTTTTCCCTTAATAAATACAATTATAACTTAACTGCATTTTGTGTTTACTTGGGTTATCTTTGTGTAATATTAAAATTTGTTTGATGATCTGAAACATTTAAGTGTGACAAATGTGCCAAAAAAAATAAAAAATCAGGAAGGGGGAAAACACCTTTTCCCGGCACTGTAAGTATTCAGATGCTTTGCTATGAGACTCCAAATTGAGCTCAGGTGCATCCTGTTTCCATTGATCATCCTTGAGATGTTTCTACAACTTAATTGGAGTCCACCTGTGGTAAATTGAATTGATTGGACATGATTTGGAAAGGCACACACCTGTCTGTATAAGGTCCCACATTTGACAGTGCATGTCCGAGCAAAAACCAAGCCATAAGGTTGAAGGAATTGTCCGTAGAGCTCCATGACAGGACTGTGTCAAGGCACATATCTGGGGAAGGGTAACAAAACATTTCTGCAGCATTGAAGGTCCCCAAGAAAAGAGTGGCCCCCATCATTCTTAAATGGAAGAAGTTTGGAACCATCAAGACTCTTCCTAGAGCTGGCCGCCGGCCAAACTGAGCAATCGGGGGAGAAGGGCCTTGGACAGGGAAGTGACCAAGAACCCGATGGTCACTCTGACCGAGCTCCGGAGTTCCTCTGTGGAGAAGGGAGAACCTTCCAGAAGAACAACCATCTCTGCAGCACTCTACCAATTTATGGTAGAGTGGCCAGACGGAAGCAACTCCTCAGTAAAAGGCACGACATTCCGCTTGGAGATTGCCAAAAGGCCCCTTAAGGACTCTCAGACCATGAGAAACAAGATTCTCTGATCTGATGAAACCAAGATTGAACTCTTTGGCCTGAATGCCAAGCATCATGTCTGGAGGATAACCTGGCACCCTCCCTACGGTGAAGCCTGGTGGTGGCAGCATCATGCTGTAGGGATGTTTTTCAGCGGAATGGACTGGGCTACTAGTCAGGATCGGGGGAAAGATGAACGGAGCCAAGTACAGAGAGATCCTTGATTAAAACCTGCTTCAGAGTGCTCAGATCCAACAGGACAACAACCCTAAGCACACAGCCAAGACAACACAGGAGTTGCTTCAGGTCAAGTCTCTGAATGTCCTTGAGTGGTCCAGCCAGAGCCTGGACTTGAACATCTCTGGAGAGACCTGGAAATAGCTCTGCAGCGACGCTCCCCACCCAACCTGACAGAGCTTGATAGGATTTGCAGATAAGAATGGGAGAAACTCCCCAAATATAGGTGTGCCAAGCTTGTAGTGTCATACCCAATAAGACTCAAGGCTCTAATTGCTGCCAAAGGGTCTGAATGCTTATGTCAATGTAATATTTCAGTGTTTTATTTTTAATACATGTGTAACAATTTCTAAAAAGCTGTTTTACTTTGTCGTTATGGGTTATTGTGTGTAGATTGATGAGGGGGGAAAAAACGATTTAATACATTTTAGAATAAGGCTGTAACGTAACAAAATGTGGAAAAGTCAAGGGGTCTGGATACTTTCCAAATGCACTGTATATGTACACACAGTATCTACCTCAATTACCTCGTATCCCTGCACATTGACTCAGTACTGGTACCCCGTATATATAGCCAAGTTACCGTTACTCATTGTGTATTTATTATTATGTGTCATTCCTTTCTATTATTTCTCTATTTTCTTTCTCTGCATTGTTGGGAAGGGCCCGCAAGTAAGCATTTCACTGTTAGTTTACAAAGCATGTGACAAATAACATTTTATTGGATTGAAATACCCCTTGTGTCTCACATTCCTCTCTACCTGCTTCATATAGTTACCTCTCTTGTGTACAGAAAGAAATCAATCAAACTGGACACTTAACTTAGGCTCCTAGCTCGCTTTTCGCCTTTGAAAATAGCTCGGTAACAGCTAATGAATCATCTTTGGCTAATGGAATCAAATTGAGGTATTCATCACTATAAACAATGTTTCAATGCAGAGCTTGAATAGGAGAGTGGCTCCATCTGTGAACTATGTCCTCACACAGAACATCACCGAAACAATTACCATAATTGGGCTTTTTCAGCTCACTATTATACTGTAAGAATTGTACCCTCAACTCGAAATATACACTCTCAGAAAAAAAGGGTTATTTGGCTGTCCCCATAGGAGAACCCTTTTTCGTTCCAGGTAGAGCTCTTTCGGGTTCCATGTAGAACCCTCTGGGGAAAGGGTTCTACATTGAACCCAATACTGTTCTACCTGGAACCAAAAAGGGTTCTTCAAAGTGTTCTCTTATGGGACAGCCAAAGAACCCTTTTAGGTTCTCGACCTTGTTTTCTAAGAGTGTAACCAATGGCAGCGAGATCACAAATTAGGCATGTGAAATCCTATCAACACCATGTATGAGGTGGAAGGACCTGTTACACATGACCAGACTTGGAGCTTCGTAATCATCGGCATCATCACCCAATATGCTTCCATCCTTCCACAGATGTTACTTGAGGTCAAATTGTAGGCATTGGGAAATGTTGATTTATTTAACTAGACAAGTCAGTTAAGATGGAACTCCTGATCACGGCCGGTTGTGATACAGCCCGGGATCAAAACGGGGTTTGTAGTGACGCCTCTAGCACTGAGATGCAGTGCGTTAGACCGCTGCACCACTCGGGAGCCCACCTATTGAGAACTGGAAGGGCAATTCTCTGGGAAGGTTGGTCATTCTGAATAACATCCCTCACGTGGTACAGACGTAGGATCTTAATTTGATCACTCTTTTGTTAACGATCATTTTCCTGTACTGCAGGAAATGCAAACTTGTAGTGTATTCAAGGTTTAAAAAGGCTTCTAAAATGTGTAATTTCCACTTTTACATTTCTAACTTGATTTTCCATAATATAAAATGCATCAACCCCTACAAAGAAAATATTCATCGATTATAATCCACATAATAATTCACATTTCCTGTTGCTGCAGGATTATTTTCCTGCTGTAGCAAACTGGCTCAAATTAAGATAGGACATCTGTATTGAGGCACGCAAAGATCTTCAGGCAGATTACAAGTCCAGCTAGAGAGTGATAAGGTCAAACAGTCTTTTCCCCATACACCTTTTTTCCATATCTTTGTCTGGTAATGCTAGGACTGGTCAGTGTCAGTTGGCATGGAGATATGCAGATCTAGGATCTTAATTTGATCACTCTTTTGTTGCATGAAATGTCTTGCATAACAAGAAATGTAAACTTGTAGTGTATTCGAGGTTTAAAAAGGCATCGAAAGTTTGTAATTTACACTCTGAAATTCCAGACTTGATTTTCCCTTCACGAAATATGTATCAATCCCTACAAAAATGTCCATTATTTATAATCCACGTAATAATTCACGTTTCCTGTTGCTGCAGGATTATTTTCTTGTGGTGCGAAACGCAGGTTGGAATTTTTCATCATGAATATTCTTCTGGAGGCAGCTCTGCAGAGTGGTCACTAGCTGGCACAGCTATAAAGTCATAAAACCACACTGCTACTGTATTTCTACTTGGGATATTGCTTTTCAACAGTAAAAGTTCAAACATCGCTCATCATTCAAACTGCCCCTAATGCCTATCCCCAACCTCAAAAATGGCCTTCAGCGATGTTTGAACTTTTACTATTGAAAAGCAATATCCCAAGTATAAATACAATAAAGTACAGACAGTAAAGGGTAAAAAAAAAATATATTTCTGAGCAAACGAGTGTTTTTTAGACACAACTGAAAACTTCAAGTAGTAGCGCAGTCTAGGAGTTGGTCAGATGGGAATCTGTGACGTCATTGGCCTCCACCCTTGCATTGAGGAGCAATAGAGAACAAAAGAGGAAAGGCCCACCCGCCACTTGTGTTATGTCATGACATACCTGGACCACCTATTGAGATGTGCTTTTTGTTAAGTAAATCAGGTGTTGAATGAGGTGAAAAGGAGACTGGAGTGCCTCTTCAAATTAAGACCGAAAAGCTAACCGCTGGGCTATTTAAAGGGAAATCGCTCAGTTCTGCATCCAGGACAAGACCAATGACAAGAAACGTCAACCTGCATTAGAAACTGTTCAAATTAATATCCTACATCTGTAGGTATTGACAGACAGCCTTTCAGAAAGCATAAAACAGAGCTATCCTTTATGGAAAAATGACTTTCAGTCAGATAGGCCAAGATGAGTTTGGAAGTATTAGTGATCCTACTGTAGCCTACAATGCTGTCCTGATAAACCATAGCACTAAAATGCTAATATCATTCATGTGTTGTCTGCTAGCAAACAAATAGCATCTGTCCGTATCAAGCCTGAGCCGTTCCCGCAAATCTAGCCTTTGACGCAGGGACTGAGGGTTGCTAAGGAACATGAATTCACACTTAACCCCTGTTTCCCTCAACCAACAGCTGCGGCTCTCCTTTCGCTAGTTGTCGCTAATGCATTCAGTTCAATCTGGCCTGACACACACGCATACTGTACACACACACACTGTCCAATCTGCTGCGACCATGTGTGCCCCATTCAATGAATCCTCTCCCTTTGCCCCTACGCTAAGACAAAGGACATGATGGGGCCTGAGTGAGTAAGTGATTGTATAGGCTAAACACTGGGAGTGTGTATCTATTGATAAAGTAGTGTCTTCCTCCCAAATGGCACCCTATTCCCTTTTTAGTGCACTCATTTTGACCGTGCCCTATAGGGCTTTGGTTGAAAGTAGTGCACTGTGTAGGGAATAGGGTACCATTTGGGACTAGCTGTTATGTAGAATGCTGTATACAGGCCTTATCAGTAATTCCCAGAACCTCAGTTGCAGTTGCAGCCTTTGTTGAGGTTATCAATGGTAAAAAAAAGTAGAAGAGCTGGGTTATTGTGATTTGTACAATTTGGTGAGGACAACCAAGAGGCCCTGATTTGAATATAGAATAGAACCAAAACACAGTTAGCTAATTGAAAGGGCACAACAGACTAATATCCCATTCACATGACATTATATACACTGTGTCTACAAAACATTAGGAACACCTGCTCTTTCCATGACATAAGCTGATCCAGGTGAAAGCTATGATCCCTTATTGATCTCACTTGTTAAATCAAATCACATTTTATTCGTCACATGCGCCGAATACATCAAGTGTAGACCTTACAGTGAAATGCTTACTTACGAGCCCTTAACCAAAAATGCAGTTAAAAAAAAGGTTATGAATAAGAGATAAAAGTAACAAGTAAATAAAGAGCAGCAGTAAAATAACAATAGCGAGACTATATTCAGTGTCAATGTGCAGGGGGTACCGGTTATTTGAGGTAGTATGTACATGTAGGTAGAGTTATTAAAGTGACTATGCATACATGACAACAGTGAGTAGCAGTGGAGTAAAGAGGGGGTGAGGCACTACAAATAGTCTGGGTAGCCATTTGACTAGATGTTCAGGAGTCTTATGGCTTGGGGGTAGAAGCTGTTTAGAAGCCTCTTGGACCTGGACTTGGCGCTCCGGTACCGCTTGCCATGCGGTAGCAGAGAGAACTGTCTATGACTAGGGTGGCTGGATTATTTTTTAAGGCCTTCCTCTGACACCGCCTGGTATAGAGGTCCTGGATGGCAGGAAGCTTGGCCCCAGTGATGTACAGAGTTGTTCGCACTACCCTCTGTAGTGCCAAATCCACTTCAATCAGTGTAGATGAAGGGGAGGAGACAGGTTAAAGAAGGATTTTTATGTCTTGAGACAATTTAGACAATGAACTGTGTATATGTGCCATTCAGAGGGTGAATGGGCAAGACAAAATATTTAAGTGCTTTTGAGCGGGGTGTGGTAGTAGGTGCCAGGCGCGCCGGTTTGAGTGTGTCAAAACTGCAACGCTGCTGAGTTTTTCACACTCAACAGTTTTCCGTGTGTATCAAGAATGGTCAAAGGACATCCAGCCAATTTGACACAACTGTGGGAAGCATTGGAGTCAACATGGGCCAGTGTCCCTGTGGAACACTTTTGACACCTTATAGAGTCCATGCCCTGATGAATTGAACCTGTTTTGAGGGCAAAAGGGGTGCAACTCTATAGTAGGAAGGTGTTCCTAAAATGTTGTACACTCAGTGGAGGCCTCACATTATAGCCAGACCAGTTGAAGGAGCCATGAACTTGAAACGAGACGTGTGTCTTTGAGAGCATGGCTGGCTGCTGCAGTGTAGTAGGTGACTTGGGACCGATTTTTAGAACCGCCACCTGCTCCCTGAGTCATTGGTAAACACATTCATTCACTCTGCATCTTATTCATTACCAGTAGTCAGGACTCAGGCACACACTCATATTGAAGCTTTCTTATGCAGATGGTCCTAGTGAGGCACTAATGGACTAAATTACCTATTTAGATGTAATTCCTAATAGTCATGATAATACTGAAGCTTTCCGTTGCAGATCCTACTGATGTGTTATAACAGATGTGGCTGCACTAGATAGAAGTGAAATCCTATGGTTTGTTCCTGGTGCACTAGGTTCTCTATCTACATTATATTTCCAGATAGTAATCAAATCATGTAGTTTGTGCGTCCCTGAGTTTGTTTATAAGAGTCATATGATATATTGTACCGTACTGGAGCTTTCCTAGTAATGCAGTTCCTAATGATGTGCTAGAATATCTATTTGGATTCCATTACTAGATTAAATCATGTAGTTTGTAGTTTCCTGTCCGTTTGTACTTCCCTGTACTTGTTTATATGAGTCATATGATGAACTGTTTCCTTTTTCCCGAGACAATATGAGGTTATTGGACACCCCCCTCCTTATATGAATAAATAATATTCAATTAAACTCAAAGTACATTTACACGTGGTTTATACTATAAACATGAATAATATAATAGTATTGTATTATATTCTACACTGTACGGTAATGATGCTTAATCCTAACTGAAAATGCCACGTAGTCACTGACTCAGCCTTGGCATCAATACTCACAAAAGGATGATAATGTTGGGTCAGAGATGGTGCACATCAACCACTAACTTTATTTGCCAGTCCTAAGTTCATAAGGTCAGGCACAAAGCAATGAACAGGGAGGAAAATGTAATTTCCTACTCAAACATTGTAAAACGTTAAACAACAGCATGGGCAATTGGTTTTCGCTGGAGGATCGACGGGATTACTGAGCAACTGCTGTTTATGTGAATCAAACAAGTCAGATTGTAGTAAGAGGTGAACTAGTTATCTGATGGGAATAGGCCTAGAAATCCATAGAAGTTCCCCATAGGCACAGATCTAGGATCAGCTTTAGCCTCCCTAAATCATAACCTTTGCCATAAACTTGGGGAAACATGACATTGTGCTTAGATCGGCATCGTGGGGCAATTTCCACATCCTAATACTGTATGTGACAATCATCCAACTTCAACTTCAGCAAGAACTAGACTTATTCTAATGAGTGTATTAATATTCAATTCAATTCAAATAACTTTTATTTTCTGGGAGGGAACTTCATGGGGGAAAACAGGGAAATGTCCCATTCACATGACATGATATAGGCCTCACATTATAGCCAGACCAGTTGAAGGAGCCATGAAATTGAAACGAGACGTGTGTCTTTGAGAGCATGGCTGGCTGCTGCAGTGTAGTAGGTGACTGGGGACCGATTTTTAGAACCGCCACCTGCTCCCTGAGTCATTGGTAAACACATGAATTCACTCTGCATCTTATTCATTACCAGTAGTCAGGACTCAGGCACACACTCATATTGAAGCTTCCCTATGCAGATGGTCCTAGTGAGGCGCTAATGCACTAAATTCTCTATTTAGATTTAATCCTAGATATTTCCTGGGAGAGAACTTCATGTGTGGTGATGAATGGTACTGTACATACAAGACGCATAACAACATAGAACACAACAAAAACATACTGTATAAAGGATTAGAAGGGTTTGAATATCATTCTGATGGCACCCCTCTGTCTATCCATCAGACTCTCTGGGCGGTCCGTTCCCCTCCACCACCCACCGATGCCACCACAAGCCCAAGCGCTGCCTGCCCATCCAGCAGTGTGGCGTTGTGGGCGGGGGCCAGAGGAGAGGCCTGGCCATAAGTCCCTTGCTCTTCCACCCGAACACCAAGGGCTCCCAGATTGCCATGGACCTGGCCCAGAGGACCGTCAAGAGGCAGGCCAGCTTCTGTAACGCCATCACCTTCAGCAACAGGCCCGTAGCGTTGTACGAGCAGGTCCGGATCAAGGTATGTAGAGATTTAGATGGACACAACACCACACCCAATGAGGTTTATTTACAGTATTCAAAGTATTCTAACAATGGTAGATTAATTTTATTTGTTTATTTTATTAACATTTTCAAGAAGAAAAAAGCCCATTCCTCAGCAAGGTCCCCAATCAACATGTTGAACTGCCAGAGAGGCACCCGAACATCCAGTTGTAGGGAACTTTGTAGGTTGTTCTATACATGGTGGGATGCTGCTCAAAAGATGACACAAGATACGGAGAGAGATACTAACACGGATCTGTACAATAGGTGAGACTAGCTTTGATGGCTACAGTATCTGATGTATGCACGGTATATATAATGTGGACACACCAAGTCAGAATGGTGATGCGAACACACACACGCGCACACGCGCGCACACACATACACACACACACACACACACACACACACATCTAGCTTATGAGCTTGTCTAGGTAAATCCTTCTTTCAGTCTACTTCTGCTTCCCCCTCCTGTTCTTGTGTCTCCCCAAATAGGCTAAGCGGGTTTCCATCTAACAAGCCAGCATGTCAACCCAGTCAAAGCACAGGGTCAATACTGCTTATGTGGATGTGGCTTTACTGGGTGTTGGTAAAACAATGATGAGTGAATAGCAGCAAGCACAACAGTTAATTCAGCCAGGTGCTCTAAAGCAGTGGTTCCTAAACTTTTTTTTAAATATATAGATTTGCAAGAAAATGAACTTTAAAACGGATCATTTCTCTCCTCACCCCTTGACAAAATGTGTAGAAGTGCAGGAAATAAGTTTTAAACCTGCAATATTTTCTCTCCGCCAACAAGAAGGGTGTGAACAGTTTGTGTCATGAACAATGCTTGTGCCTATAGAAATAGACATTGTTCGCTCGCGGGGGAACGTGTGATGTTCCCCAATGCTGGAATGGGGGCCTGAGTGAAAAAGTTTGGGAACCCCTGCTCTGAAGTACACTTAAACTTCAAGAGAATTTAGGCAATTGTCTTACATAAGTAATATTTAGGTACAGTTCAGGGTTTCCATTAACCGGTAAAAAAAAAAGAAAGAAAAGCTGCTAAAACATTCTTGGCTCCGGCCAAATGTCCGGGGGAATTTTAGCCTGTTCACTGATTGAAATACCAGTCGCTGTAGCGTGTGAGCTGCTGCTACAGCTCATCAAACAGCTGGTTCGTTGGTGCTGGAGTGAAACGTGCTTTTATAAGCCCAATCATTGTGCAACAATTCTAAACGCAATCGCCTGTTAAAAACTGTTTTGATGGCCACGATTTAAAAAAGCTACTATTTTTATTTCTCAGCTGGTAATTGATTTGCGCTTCCCATTCGCCATTCAAGTGCATAGGCAACTAGGCAGGCAATAGCGTGTGACACACCACTTTGCAATGAGCGGAAGGCAGTTTGAAACCTGAACGTTTTACTACAGTACATATAATGAGGCATGTCTTACCTGGCTTCGAAGTAGCCTAGCCAAAATCCAACCAAATTTACAGGCAATTATTTTATAAAGACTTCCATATGCCATTGAAACCAGTAGCCTATTTCTCTCACGTTGTATTGGTTTTCAAATCAACTTTATTTCATTGTCCAGGAGCCAAATGCACAATCCTAGTCATATTAACAACCCATGCTAGTTGTTGCATCTTTATCTCCCTTCAAAATTTCTCATGAAACCGCTCGCATGTGCGTTGTGCTTTTGACAACTGTGTTTTCCTGCTAATAGCATTACGAAACTAACATTTCCACGTATCCTACTGCCTTGTGCGGAGTGCTGCGCTTATAATGTGAAGACTAAATAATGTATCAACATTTTAAGCTAAATATTCTGATCAGTTGCATGAGCCTAATTTCTTTTTACATTTTTGGGGATGTAGCCTAGGTCTTCTAGTTGTATGAATTTGAGATCTATCGTCCCACAACTGTCCCAGATTTTGTTTGGAATAGCTTACTTCTTTCACACAGAACGACAAGCTGTCCAATAGAATAGGTGCACTTTTCAACTATGGGGGATAGCAGATTGACATAGGCTAGTGATAATGCTGTTCATTACTCCTGTTGTTAGCTGAGGAAAAGCAAATGTGGCAGTTATTTTCAAATTGCGCATCGGAATTCTGTAAGAAGGACGCACGCCATTGCATCCTAGAGTTTCATGGTCTGTTGAGATGAATTACCATCATCTAAATGGGATTTCTGTCACTGTGGGTGGACTCCCTAATCAGGTTACGCACCCAATGCATATTGGTCCGGTAAATGTCTTCAATGTCCTGTAAATTAAAATGCTGCCTGTCAACGGCCTGCCACCATATATTACTAATGGAAACCCTGGTACACTTACTGTATACAACCAACCAAATTGGCCCATTACTTGCTTTCTTTTGCAACCTGTCAGCATTGTATAGAAAATGGAATCTCATTGACAGACAATACACAAAGGGAACCTTCAAACTTCAAGGCAAGATTTAGACTTCCTTATAAAGTATAATCCTAGACCTTACACTCTTATGCTACCACAAACTGCTGTAAGACCATCGACCTATCATAGTCTGTCCTCCTTCCACAGATCACTAAGAAGCAGTGTTGCTGGAGTGGAGCTCTCCGTCTGGGCTTCACGGCTAAAGACCCGTCCCGTATCAACCCAGACAGCCTGCCCAAGTATGCCTGTCCTGACCTGGTCTCCCAGAGTGGCTTCTGGGCCAAGGCACTACCTGAGGAGTTCGCCAACGAAGGGAACGTCATCGCCTTCTGGGTGGACAAGAAGGGCCGGGTCTTCTATAGAATCAACGAGTCCAACCCGATGTTGTTCTTCAGTGGGGTGAGAACAGGAGAACCGCTGTGGGCACTGATAGATGTCTATGGGTTGACCCGTGGAGTGCAACTGCTAGGTATGTTAAGAAAGCATGCATGCACACCTACACATACATCTCCATACCATTCCTCACTTCTAGCTTCTTGGTAAGGTGATGGACGAGGAGAGAATTAGGAGGTACGGTTATGGGATTTGGTGATCACCCATGCCTTTCAAGGATGTCTTTACGGTGAGCACCATGGTCATACAGAATGTGATGGTGCATTTTGTCCACTCCAAAGTCATATTAGGTATTTTAACATGTTTACCGACTGTAAACATAGTGTCTACGGACTGGGAATGAAATATATTTTCTTATGGTGGATGAGGTTAGTGATAGTTATTCTAACCTAATGTGAACCCCTCTAAGATCTTTACAAATGCTATCTATATATGACAAACATTTGGCCCTAGTATTTTTAGCACCACTATAGCACATGGGCTGCAAAATAACTGCCCTGCTGTGCATTATCGAGGCATGCAATGCAGCATAACATATATACCATAGAGCTAGACATAGCATAGCCTAGTGTTAGCCAAGTCTTAGCATAAATACCATAGCGATAGACATAGCATGCGATAACCTAGCGTTAGCCAAGGCTTAGCATACATACCATAGCGATAGACATAGCATGCGAGAACCTAGCGTTAGCCAAGGCTTTGATGTACCCAGGGCCTATGGCACACTGTGCATGTTTCTGTTCTCTAGGGATTCAATGTGTCAATATTGTCATCCCCCTTATGTTAAAAATAGACAAGGGGTTAGGTCACATGTTCCATAGATAGCCCATTTGATCCTAATTGCGAGCCGTGCCAATTGACAGGAGTACAGCGGTATCTCCTGTCTCGGGTAGCAGAGGGGTGGGATGTTTTGTGTTCACCGTGTGATGTGGGAGTCGTTTTATCTGAAGTCCCCCCCCAGTCCCCCCACACTCCTAGTCTTGACGGGAGGCAGCGATGACAAGTAGCGATAGAAACCTAGCTGTATTCCTCAACAGACTAGCATGGGACTCCAGGGAGTAGCAACGTTAGAGAACGCGGACGTAATTCGTTGGCCCAAAGTTCACATTGTCGTCTCGCATTACCGTGACGCCTCGCACTCTCTTCTATAAGTCACTTGGGGAGACCCCTGGCTTCTTGGTAAACCGTATGCTGCTCGGAGCGCTGTTACAATCGCTCTCTTCAGCCCTAGTTAAATCAACCCACAGCGTTTTACAGTCAGGCTATAGCTAGGGCAGCCTAGGGTACAGAGCTCCTATAGGTCCTCAGGGGGCCTTCTGACTAACATCTGCCCTCAACATACTGGTCACTTACATCTGAACTGTAATAGTCCTAAAATGTTCTTCCCTAGATTTTTTGTGGGACTTTGGGAAAAAGTGTATTGTCCTGCTTTAGCTTTCCACCTACATCCAGAATAAATACATCATGTTTACAATTAAACCAGCATCCTCTTATCGCTCTGTATGCATAGACATGCAGCAGTCTAGTTATTGTTTTTCTGTACTGTAGGCCTATGCATTCTTATTTAGGTGCAGTAATCTCTTACTGATTTACATGGAACATTCTATGGTCGCCTTATTATGGTTTTGTGAAATTTCACATGTAACAGGAATGAACATGGGGCTTATATTTGTTTCCACCTACCACACACAAACCTCCAGGCTGCCTTCACTTCATATTCCCTATCAGAGGTGGTATCTGTCAGACCAAATCACTTTTTTCCCAAGCCTGCCACACGCATTATGTTACATATTCTATTCATTTAACTTAATGGCTCCACTGCACTGTACATGCGCCAGGACACGTCTGTTTTGCTGCTACTGTAAAGTCTAACACAAAACTGTGAGCTATTTTAAAACCCATAATTACACACGGTCTCTCACACACACACACACACACACACACACACACACAAACACACACAAACCGTCATTTACTATCTTAGCTCCAAAGTGAACACACGTGCCTACTTCAAAAAGTGTATTTTGTCCTTTGATAACATCGGTTAAAGTCCCAAGGGTTGTGTTGAGGTCAGCACAGAAGGTTAGGATGACAGGATGACAGCAACAACTTCGAGGCCTCCGATTGGGTGATGCATGATAGGTCCCTCTGTAAGTATTGTGTGATAGGCCCCCTGCAAGAGATGCCTTCCAGACACATTTTAGGGGTTATTACACTTGGCTTAGTGTGATGTAGTGTTTTCCACACCTCCAGTTGGGTGATGAGCGTAGTTTAAGATCCAAGCTGTAGCTAATGAAACCCAGACAGGCAGAATTATGGGATAAATAAATCTAGCTGCTCTGGTGTTGGCAGCTTCATTCCTCATACCCACACAGGCACACACCTTCTACGACGACCAAGAGAATGGCGATGCACTGTTCACTGCCTGCCTGTCTGTCTCTTTTTTAACTATCTCTTCTTAACTCTCTTCTTAGCTATCTTCTCTGTCTATCTCTTCTTAACTTTCTCTTCTTAACTGCCTTAACTACATACCAACAGCACTAACATTTAAATGACTTCAAACGTGATACATTATCAGTCCTGTAGTGACTCCATGTCTTTCGTGTGCATCATGACCAATAAACAAACAAAGTTGACGAGAGCATTGAACTTAACCTCTTGAAACTCTGGGGGCGCTATTTCATTTTTGGATGAAAAACGTTCCCGTTTTAAACAAGATATTTTGTCACGAAATGATGCTCGACTATGCATATAATTGACAGCTTTGGAAAGAAACTGACGTTTCCAAAACTGCAAAGATATGATCTGTGAGTGCCACAGAACTGATGCTACAGGCGAAACCAAGATGAAATTTCAAACAGGAAATGCCCCAGATTTTGGAGGCGCTGTGTTCCAATGTCTCCTTATATGGCTGTGAATGCGCAAGGAATGAGCCTACACTTTCTGTCGTTTCCCCAAGGTGTTTGCAGCATTGTGACGTATTTGTAGGCATATCATTGGAAGATTGGCCATAATAGACTACATTTACCAGGTGTCCGCACGGTGTCCTTTGTCAAAATTGGTGCGTAATCTTCAGCTGCAAGCATTCTTCCATGGGATTCAGAGGAGAAAGCAGACTTCCACGAACCATATATCATCGAAGAGATATGTGAAAAACACCTTGAGGATTGATTCTAAACAACGTTTGCCATGTTTCAATCGATATTATGGAGTTAATTTGGAAAAAAGTTCTGCGTTTTTTTTTTTTTGTTTGTTTTGTTTTTTTCGGTTTTGAACAAAACGGAGCGATTTCTCCTACACAAAGAATATTTTTGGAAAAACTGAACATTTGCTATCTAACTGAGAGTCTCCTCATTGAAAACATTCGAAGTTCTTCAAAGGTAAATTATTTTATTTGAATGCTTTTCTTGTTTTTGTGAAAATGTTGCCCGCTAAATGCTACGCTAGCTATCAATACTGTTACACAAATGCTTGTTTTGCTATGGTTGAAAAGCATATTTTGAAAATCTGAGATGACAGTGTTGTTAACAAAAGGCTAAGCTTGAGAGCTAGCATATTTATTTCATTTCATTTGCGATTTTCATGAATAGTTAACGTTGCGTTATGGTAATGAGCTTGGGGCTGTATTCACGATCCCGGATCCGGGATGGCTAGTATCAACAACACCCGTCCTGCCTGTCACATTCTGTTAAAGGCCCCCAAAGCACACACATCCCTGGGTCGCTCCTCTTTTCAGTTCGCTGCAGCTAGCGACTGGAACGAGCTGCAAAAAACACTCAAACTGGACCGTTTTATCTCCATCTCTTCATTCAAAGACTCAATCATGGACACTCTTACTGACAGTTGTGGCTGCTTCGTGTGATGTATTGTTGTCTCTACCTTCTTGGCCTTTGTGCTGTTGTCTGTGCCCAATAATGTTTTTTACAATGTTTTGTGCTGCTACCTTGTTGTGATGCTACCATGTTGTTGTCATGTTGTGTTGCTACCATGTTATTGTCATGTTGTGTTGCTACCATGCTGTGTTTTCATGTGTTGCTGCCATGCTATGTTGTTGTCTTAGGTCTCTCTTTGTGTAGTGTTGTGGTGTCTCTCTTGTCGTGATGTGTGCTTTTGTCCTATATTTTTACTTTTAATCCCAGCCCCCGTCGTTAGGCCGTCATTGTAGATAATAATTTGTTCTTAACTGACTTGCCTAGTTAAATAAAGGTTCACTTGAAAAATGTAATAAAATTAACGTGTACTTGGTCGTTCCACGAAATGAGTGCCTTTTGCTTCCCTTTGATGTGTTAAGTAGAAAGGATGCACCAATATTGAATTTCACTCACCATCACAATTTAAATGCTGTCACTAACCACGCTTCCATCCAACCATTTCATACAGATAAATTACCTGATGCATGAAACAAGTGGGATAAATAACCGGGCTGATGGAAACATGAAATGCTGGTTTAATTTTATAAATGTACAATTATTTAAATTGTTCGTTCGACATGGTGGGATCTTTTTGTGTCTGTAAAGTTAATTATGCGAGAAATGGCGGTGGAAACGACTTCATGCGCAAATATTGACATATTAACCATCATATAGAAGTAAACTTGGGAGTCACGCGATGATATGTTGTGCGGTCCTCCCACTACGACTCGGGAAAGCATGCAGTTTATTAGGCTGCAGATGAAATAAGTTATGATGAACTTCACAGGGTGGTGAAAGTACGAGGTGAGGAGCTTGATGCTCCTTTCCAATAAATATCGAGGGTCTTATTCTGGTGACATGATGATCGATGCTTGGCTGCCCTTTGACAAATATAAATAATATTGCTCTTTATCCATAATAATGTCATCATGTAGCCCACCCGTACTGTATCTGCAAGCTGTTGGCTAGAGGAGCACATGTGTCAAGACCAGAGTGGGCACATTTTCTATATAACGCAGCAGTTTTTGTGACAGAACCATCAGTAGAGTTGAAAGGGGCGATGGAAACCCATTGGAATTTAATGAGAAAGGTTATTTTTATGTGCACGACGTCATCACACAGAGCCTTTAATCCACAACAAGTCAGTTTGATGGAAACACATCTCTGATGGGAAAATGAGATGGAAACCTAGCTACTGACAATGTTTCGGCTTGGTGGCCAAACACATGATCTGCATTGATCCATGTGTGAAGAGTAATCTAGGAAGCCAAATGATTAAACACTTTGGCCAACCTGTAGCTTAGACGTCATAGCCATTCATTTCTGGAACACTGTCAGTCATTACATGCATTTTAGTAAGCCCTAGACTTTTTCCACATTTTTGTTCTGTTACAGCCCTTTTTTTTGTCACTAGACTACACACAATAGACCATCATGTCAAAGTGGAATGATGTTTTTCTAAATGTTCACAAATGAATTAAAAATGAAAAGTCAGTAAGTATTCTACCCCTTTGTCATGGAAAGCCTAAATAAGTTCAGGAGTACACATTTGCTTAACAAGTCACATAAGAAGTTGTATCCGCTCACTTTGTGTGCAAGAATATTGTTCAACATGATTTTTGAAGGACTACCTCCTCTCTGTAAGGTCCCTCAGTCGAGCAGTGCATTTAAAACACAGATTCAACCACAAAGGCCAGGGAGGTTTTCCAATGCCTCGCAAAGAAGGGCATCTATTGGTAGATGGGTAAACATAAATCAAAAGCAGACGTTGAATATCCCTTTGATTACACTTTGGATGGTGTATCAAGACTCCCAGTCACTACAAAGAAACAGGCGTCCTTACTTTCTCAGTTGCCGGAGAGGAAGGAAACTGCTCAGGGATTTCACCATGAGGCCAATGGTGACTTTAAAACAGTGACAGAGTTTAATGGCTGTGATAGGAGAAGCTGTAGGATGAATCAACAACATTGTAGTTACTTCACAATACTAACCTAATTCACAGGGTGAAAAGAAGGAAGCCTGTACATAATAAAAACATTCCAAAACATGCATCCTGTTCGCAATAAGACACTAAAGTAAAACTGCTCAAATATTGGCAAAGAAATCAACTTTATGTCCTGAATACAAAGCTTTATTTTTGGGGCAAATCCAACACAACACATCACTGAGTACCACTTTTCATATTTTCAAGCATGGTGATGGCTGCATCATGTTATGGGTATGCTTGTCATCGGCAAGGACTAGGGAGATGTTTATGGCAAAATGAAACAGAATAGAGCTAAACACAAAAAAATACAATTAAATACATTTTAATCCTACTTTGTAACACAACAAAATGTGGAAAAAATCAAGGGGTGTGAATACTTTCTGAAGGCACTGTATATGCATTTTGAATCATTAAATGCATTTTTAGCAAAGATGCAAATGTGCATGTATTTAAAATACATTTTGTATTGAGGTCAGCACAGAACAATAGTCTTAAAGCCTCTGATTGGGTGACTAATGAACAGACCCTCGGTAGGTATCGTGTGATAGGCCCCCAGCAGGTGATGCCTTCCAGACACATTTTTGGGGATATTATTACACATGGAGGAGTGTGATTGAGTGTTTTCCACCCCTACAGTTGGATGATGAGTGTAGTTTAAGATCCCAGCTCTAGCTAATGAAACCCAGACAGGCAGAATTATGGGCTAGATAAATCTAGCTACTCTGAGAGTGACAGCTTCATTCCACACACACGTGGATTGAGAGAGACACACACACACACACAGACACATACACATTCACACACACACACACACACACGTCAATGACGACCATAGAAATTGAGATTTGCTTGCCTGCCTGGCTGTCAATCTATCCTCTCTCTTAACTGCCTTCTGCTTTTTGGCACCATTAAGCTCACCTTCCCCGGCAATATATGTAGCCATAAACAAGTCCATATCTTTATGGCCCTGGTATTTGGGAAAGGTGATAGCGTGACACTTCCTGCCAGAGCCTCCTAGGTAGGAACTGATCCTACACTGTTAAAATTAAGTGCTTTGTAACACTGAGCTTGCGACCATCTTGAAGGAGACGAAACCTTAACAGTGCAGGAGTATTGAATCACATCATCTTGAGATGTTTTGAAGTATTACATGGTGTGTTGTAACACCACTAAATCAAGCATGGTGCAACACCTTGCCAGGGACTGGGAGCACTCACAGAAAATATTTAAAACATTATTTTGGTGTTTCAAGTTCTGTTTATTGCAGAAATAGATCCCTTCTCTTTTGGTGTAGTTTCCTCTCCCTAAAGCTTCTAAACACCATTATGATGTTTTCAATCCTGTCTAGTGCAGAAGTAGATCACTTTTTCTGGAGTGTCTTATTGTTTAACTTTGTTTATGTATTTGAAAATGTGCCATTTTATAAAATTTTGGCTGGCATTGTCGGACACAGTGTGTAGACCACCAGACCCAACTGAAGGTTGAACTGCACGAATTTATGATTCTACCTTTGCCTCTTTCATTAAAGGGGCGGCAGGGTAGCCTAGTGGTTAGAGTGTTGGACTAGTAACCAAAAGGTTGCAAGTTCAAATCCCCGAGCTGTCAAGGTACAAATCTGTTGTTCTGCCCCTGAACAGGCAGTTAACCCACTGTTCCTAGGCCATCATTGAAAATAAGAATTTGTTCTTAACTGACTTGCCTAGTTAAATAAAGGTAAAATAAATAAATAAACAGTAATGAATGTTATTTATTTATTTTACCTTTATTTAACTAGGCAAGTCAGTTAAGAACACATTCTTAATTTCAATGACGGCCTAGGAACAGTGGGAATGAGGTGCAGTCCTCATTGAAAGTCATTTTGCCTGACTGTTTTCAAAACTGTTCGTCATGATCCATTACACCTCACAACGAGCTTAACACAGAGTTTCCTTTCTTCAAACATTCATACGACGTTGTGTGGGAGAAAAAAAAATCACAAAGTTTGAATTACCCACAATCCTCTTTAAACAGAGTCAAGTGGCGAGATAGGAAATGCAAGGTGATTCAAACCAAAGACTTCCAGTGAGTTCAATCACTCAATGTTCTCTTTCTTTGGTTGTCCTCATAAAATACACTTACATTTTCACCAACATTTACAACGTTACACAATTAATAAATAATTGAAACGGCTTGCATGCATTTTGACACTTTATGGCGACAGTTCTGAAATGACAGAGGGGATAGAGATGGGTGGGAGAAACAGATTGAAGGGTTGGAGCGGGTCATTTAACCCTGGTCTTTGGTGGGGAGAGGAGTGACTAGGCAAGGTGTGTTACCACTAGATCATTTCAATTCACCCCAGAATAATTTCTTACAGTGTGGCTGTGTGGTTGAGCGGGTAAAATTTCCAACGGAATGTACCATCTTACTGCCTGTCCCTTTTCCAAGCTGACTAAATAACAATAATTCTCCATAGTCTCTTATCATCGATAAATACAGTGCCTTGCGAAAGTATTCGGCCCCCTTGAACTTTGCGACCTTTTGCCACATTTCAGGCTTCAAACATAAAGATATAAAACTGTATTTTTTTGTGAAGAATCAACAACAAGTGGGACACAATCATGAAGTGGAACGACATTTATTGGATATTTCAAACTTTTTTAACAAATCAAAAACTGAAAAATTGGGTGTGCAAAATTATTCAGCCCCTTTACTTTCAGTGCAGCAAACTCTCTCCAGAAGTTCAGTGAGGATCTCTGAATGATCCAATGTTGACCTAAATGACTAATGATGATAAATACAATCCACCTGTGTGTAATCAAGTCTCCGTATAAATGCACCTGCACTGTGATAGTCTCAGAGGTCCGTTAAAAGCGCAGAGAGCATCATGAAGAACAAGGAACACACCAGGCAGGTCCGAGATACTGTTGTGAAGAAGTTTAAAGCCGGATTTGGATACAAAAAGATTTCCCAAGCTTTAAACATCCCAAGGAGCACTGTGCAAGCGATAATATTGAAATGGAAGGAGTATCAGACCACTGCAAATCTACCAAGACCTGGCCGTCCCTCTAAACTTTCAGCTCATACAAGGAGAAGACTGATCAGAGATGCAGCCAAGAGGCCCATGATCACTCTGGATGAACTGCAGAGATCTACAGCTGAGGTGGGAGACTCTGTCCATAGGACAACAATCAGTCGTATATTGCACAAATCTGGCCTTTATGGAAGAGTGGCAAGAAGAAAGCCATTTCTTAAAGATATCCCTCAAATGTGTCGTTTAAAGTTTGCCACAAGCCACCTGGGAGACACACCAAACATGTGGAAGAAGGTGCTCTGGTCAGATGAAACCAAAATTGAACTTTTTGGCAACAATGCAAAACGTTATGTTTGGCGTAAAAGCAACACAGCTGAACACACCATCCCCACTGTCGAACATGGTGGTGGCAGCATCATGGTTTGGGCCTGCTTTTCTTCAGCAGGGACAGGGAAGATGGTTAAAATTGATGGGAAGATGGATGGAGCCAAATACAGGACTATTCTGGAAGAAAACCTGATGGAGTCTGCAAAAGACCTGAGACTGGGACGGAGATTTGTCTTCCAACAAGACAATGATCCAAAACATAAAGCAAAATCTACAATGGAATGGTTCAAAAATAAACATATCCAGGTGTTAGAATGGCCAAGTCAAAGTCCAGACCTGAATCCAATCGAGAATCTGTGGAAAGAACTGAAAACTGCTGTTCACAAATGCTCTCCATCCAACCTCACTGAGCTCGAGCTGTTTTTCAAGGAGGAATGGGAAAAAATGTTGGTCTCTCGATGTGCAAAACTGATAGAGACATACCCCAAGCGACTTACAGCTGTAATCGCAGCAAAAGGTGGCGCTACAAAGTATTAACTTAAGGGGGCTGAATAATTTTGCACGCCCAATTTTTCAGTTTTTGATTTGTTAAAACAGTTTGAAATATCCAATAAATGTCGTTCCACTTCATGATTGTGTCCCACTTGTTGTTGATTCTTCACAAAAAAAATACAGTTTTATATCTTTATGTTTGAAGCCTGAAATGTGGCAAAAGGTCGCAAAGTTCAAGGGGGCCGAATACTTTCGCAAGGCACTGTATTTAAGCTATAAACCACTTGCATTTATAAACCATTGATTTGATGAGAAACACAGTTTTTGTGTTTTGATGCTGCCTTTAAGAGAGTGTTGTTTTCACAACACTCTCTTAAAATCACCAATATTCAGGTGATTAACCACTTTGCGTGTTTCAGAGTACTTCATTTCAGTTTTAAAGCACATTCTGTGTATTAAAATACTTACATTGGGATTACATTCAAACACCCTCCAAACACCAGATCTCAGCTTATGTGCACAACTTTTCATGGTCTTGTTACACAATCATGGTGTTTTGAGACTTTCTATTTTTACAGTGCAAGTAGGAACTGATTTACTGTTTTAGGCCTTTAAAGCCACAATATGTAACTTTTTGGGCGATCCGACCAAATTCACATAGAAATGTGAGTTATAGATCTCTCATTCCCTTTGAAAGCATGTCTAGAGGATGTAGATCTGTTCTATGTGTGCTGTTTCTATGCTTCCTGTTCTGAAGTTTCGTTTTTTGCATTTTTTACTTTCGGTTTTGTACATCAGCTACGAACAGCTGAAAACACAATATTTTTGGTTGTGGAAAATATATTCCACAGCGGTTTAGATGGTACCATGATTCTCTACACAATGACTGCTTGTTTTGTCACAAACTGAAATTAGGCAAACTATTAGAATTTTAGCAACCAGGAAATGGCGATTTCTGCAGAGTGGATCTTTAACTGGGCAAATGCAATATCTTCTGTGTTGGGGCAGAATAATGAGCCTGATGCCCCTCAGAGGCTTTACAGGAAAAAGGTTGTTTCATAAATATAAATGGAGCTCCGGTGCTTCATGGCTGTCTGTCACATACCGTTCACGTGTGCAATGTTTATGCACGTACAGGCGCAGAGGCATACAAGTATGAACACAAACACACACACACACACACACACACACACACACACACACACACACACACACACACACACACACACACACACACTTGAAGTGCAGTAAGTACTGTACAGTCTTTCACTATGCGTCAACATAAACACACTGTATGAATTACAGAATTTCTCTACGGAACACAACATAAACACACTGTTTGGATTATAGAATATCTCAAAGTAACACAACATAAATATACTACATGAATTTTAGAATATCTCAAAGTAACACAACATAAACATACTGTATGAATGATAGAATATCTCAAAGTAACATAGTTCTCAATGATCTCAACGATTGACAGGTCAGCCTAACCTCTCTCTCTCTCTCTCTCTCTCTTTCTCTTTCTCCATCTCTCTCTCTCTGTCTGTTTTTCTCCATCTCTCACTCTGGTAGAAAATCAGAAGGTAATAAACTTTTCAAAGGAAGGGAACATTCTGTTACTTTTCAAATGGCCCTGAAAAAATGTTCAAAGTGTGTGAGTGTGTATGTTTTCATACTCGATCACATTCAAAAGCCGAGCTGCTCTGCTCCTTGACCTGTTTAAAAGTTTTCGATACAAGTAGATTTGACTTTCTCCCATTTTGGCTCAACGTATTGTTTATACTGTAGGGCAAATCACCAGTGATTGTGGAATGTGCTCTTTTCTAAAGATGTCGACAGGGGCAACAGTGAAAAAAGAGCCCGATGTTTTGACACGGGGGAACACAAGCTGTGAAAGCTTGACGGATGAGGTCGTGAGAAATATGGGTGCTTTTGTTTATGTCTTTCGCGAATGTGTCGGAGAAATGTCGCTTATCTCTGACAAGGTGTCACAATGTCTATAAGGTTGTCCGAACCTTGTAGTAGTGTGTGTGTGTGTGTGTGTGTGTGTGTGTGTGTGTGTGTGTGTGTGTGTGTGTGTGTGTGTGTGTGTGTGTGTGTGTGTGTGTGTGTGTGTGTGTGTGTGTGTGTGTGTGTGTGTGTGTGTGTGTGTGTGTGTGTGTGTGTGTGTGTGTGTGTGTGCCAGCATTAGGACATGTGTGAAGAATTAAAATATGCCAGGTCTGATACGGGAACATATTAAAATCTTTCATATTGCTCTGTTGTCTAGTTGACAGCAGGTTAGAAACCTGATGTCTCTTCATGGTTATACAGCATCTTTCATATTGCTCTGTTGTCTAGTTGACAGCAGGTTAGAAACCTGATGTCTCTTCATGGTTATACAGCATCTTTCATATTGCTCTGTTGTCTAGTTGACAGCAGGTTAGAAACCTGATGTCTCTTCATGGTTATACAGCATCTTTCATATTGCTCTGTTGTCTAGTTGACAGCAGGTTAGAAACCTGATGTCTCTTCATGGTTATACAGCATCTTTCATATTGCTCTGTTGTCTAGTTGACAGCAGGTTAGAAACCTGACGTCTCTTCATGGTTATACAGCACCTTTCACGTATGAGTTGTTGTGCTGAGGTATCAAATCAAATTTGATTGGTCACATATACGTGTTTAGCAGATGTTAATGCGAGTCTAGCGAAATGCTTGTGCTTCTAGTTCCGACAGTGCATTGATATCTAACAATTAATATCTAACAATTTCACAACATATAACCAAAATACAAGTAAATCTAAGAAAGGAATGGATTAAGAATACAGTTGAATTCGGAAGTTTACATTCACTTAGGTTTGAGTCATTAAAACTCATTTTTCAACCACTCCACACATTTCTTGTTAACAAACTTTAGTTTTGGCAAGTTGGTTAAGACATCTACTTTGTGCATGACACAAGACATTTTTCAAACAATTGTTTACAGACATATTATTGCACTTATAATTCACTGTATCACAATTCTAGTGGGTCAAAAGTTGACATACACTAAGTTGACTGTGCCTATAAACAGCTTGGAAAATTCCAGAAAATGATATAATGGCTTTAGAAGCTTCTGATTGGCTAATTGACATCATTTGAGTCAATTGAAGGTGTACCTGTGAATGTTTTTCAAGGCCTACCTTCAAACTGCCTCTTTGCTTGACATCATGGGAAAATCAAAATAAATCAGCCAAGACCTCAGAAAAAATTGTAGACCTCCACAAGTCTGGTTCATCCTTGGGAGCAATTTCCAAATGCCTGAAGGTACCACGTTCATCTGTACAAACAATAGTACACAAGTATAAACACCATGGGACCATGCAGCCGTCATACCGCTCAGGAAGGAGACGCGTTCTGTCTCCAAGAGATGAACGTACTTCAGTGCGAAAAGTGCATATCAATCCCTGAGCAGGTTTGCAACTTGCACATGGGGACAAAGAATGTACTTTTTTGAGAAATGTCCTCTGGTCTGATGAAACAAAAATAGAACTGTTTGGTCATAATAACCATCGTTATGTTTGGAGGAAAAAGGGAGAGGCTTGCAAGCCAAAGAACACCATCCCAACCATGATGCATGGGGGTGGCAGCATCATGTTGTGGCAGTGCTTTGCTGCAGGAGGGACTGGTGCACTTCACAAAATAGATGGCATCACGAGGAAAGAAAATTATGTGGATATATTGAAGCAACATCTCAGTCATCTTCAGTCAGGAAGTTAAAGCTTGGTCGCAAATGGGTCTTCCAAATGGAGAATGACCCCAAGCATACTTCCAAAGTTGTGGCAAAAATGGCTTAAGAACAACAAAGTCAAGGTATTGGAGTGGCCATCACAAAGCCCTGACCTCAATCAATAAGAAAATTGTGGGCAGAACTGAAAAAGCGTGTGCGAGCAAGGAGGCCTACAAACCTGACTCAGTTACACCTGCTCTGTCAGGAGGAATGGGCCAAAATTCATACAACTTATTGTGAGAAGCTTGTGGAAGGCTACCCAAAATGTTTGACCCAAGTTAAACCATTTAAAGGCAATGCTACCAAATACTAATTGAGTGTCTGTAAACTTCTGACCCACTGGGAATGTGATGAAAGAAATAATAGCTGAAATAAATAATTCTCTCTCCATTATTATGACATTTCACATTCTTAAAAAAAGTGGTGATCCTAACTGACCTAAGACAGGGAATATTTACTAGGATTAAATGTCAGGAATTGTGAAAAACTGAGTTTAAATGTATTTGGCTAAGGTGTATGTACACTTCCGACTTCAACTGCATGTCAGAGCGGCATTGGACTAAGATACAGTGGCATAGTATAGAGTGCAATATATACTTATGAGATGGGTGATTCAATTATTTACACACAATTAAAGTTACTAAGATACCGTACAATAGTATAGAGTACAGTTTACACATATGAGTGACATGCCATGATATCTTGTTATGGACGTCACAACAAAACACAAGGCTTGTCCGGTCAAATTTAGCACTCCATACACTGAAGTCAGACAATGTATGATATATAGACTTGTCCTTATCTATAAATCCAATAAGCCAGAACTTTTATATACAGTACAGATCATTTCAGACATCGCAGACAAACAGAGTGTCAGGTATGCGTAAAATGGCTGTAAGGGAGTCAGGTGCAGGAGAGCAGATATTGGGTAGCCAACGGAGCCTTTTATTAGGGCGAACCAAAAGCACACGGCAAAGTGAACACGAAGGAGGAACAGACGCTCTACCCGCGGGCGGGTGGTCGACGACTGCCGGAAGCGGCGGGTGAATTCATCCAATCTCCTTCTCCCCACACAGCGTTGGCCCACTCCAGAGCTCTCCCCGAGAGGCACGAGACGAGGGCGGACACCATCTCCCTTCCCGAAGGAGCTGGATAAACGGTGCCCAGGTAGAGGTCCAGCTGTAGTAGGAAGCCTTGGCACCGTGCCGCCGTCCCATCATGCTCTCTGGGAAGGGCGAGACGCATCCCACTGGAACCGGGTACAGGAGGGACGGGGTAGTGATGGAGGAGGTACTGGACGACCTCTCTGTCTCTCCCAGCGATCCCTCGTCTGACAGACGCAGTCCATGGCGGTGCCGAGATGGTGAATCAATGCCGTGTGTTCCTGGACGTGCTCCTCGACTCCGCTACCATAGGTACCTGCTCCTGCTGACTCCACAATGGGTGTGGTATTCTGTCAGGTATGCGTAAAATGGCTGTAAGGGAGTCAGGTGCAGGAGAGCAGATATTGGGTAGCCAACGGAGCCTTTTATTAGGGCGAACCAAAAGCACACGGCAAAGTGAACGCGAAATAACACGAAACAGAATAAACAATACCACACAAAGACATGAGGGAAACAGAGGGTTAAATACACAACACATAATGAGGGATATGAGAACCAGGTGTGTGGGAAAACAAGACAAATGGAAAATGAAAAATGGATCGGCGATGGCTAGAAGACCGGCGACGTCGACCGCCGAGCTTCGCCCCAACAAGGAGAGACATCGACTTCGGCAGAAGTCGTGACATAGAGGCTCTTGCAGTGTAGTTCACTGTGTCCCTGTTTGGAGTTAACACAATTTAAACCTTTGTGACCAGCTGTAGAGAATTACTCTATTAACGTAGGTATTAATGACATATGAGATCTGGATGGAACCAGTCTGCTTGGGCTGGGTTTTGCTGGCTAGTACCACGATGCATATGTGATATTTCGTGGTGCAGCTGTGTAGTGGCACAAACTAATGATTAGTAGGAGAGCTGGAGGGAGGGAGTGAGAGAAAGACGGAGAGAGGAAGGGTCAGAGAATGATGGGAGGAGTGAAAACGTGGGGGAGTGAGGGAGAAAGTGAGAGAGCGGGAGAAGGATAGAGAGCGGGAGAGAGAGAATGAATGAGTGGGAGAAGAGAGGCATTAGTATTGAAGAACATTCATCAAAGCAAGCTAATTCACTATTTTGCTTTACTCTCACTGCAAACTCACAATGTTTACACTTACTTTTACCCCAAGGATACTGAGTGAGTAACTATCTAGAGATGTCGGATCTTAATTTGAGACAATTTGCTACAGCAGGAAAATAATCCTGCAGCAACAGGAAATGTGAATTATTATGCAGATTATAACTAATGGACATGTTGTAGGGGTTGATACATTTTTCGTAAGAGGAAATCAAGACGGAAATTTGTAAGTGGAAATTACAAACTTCAGAAGCCTTTTTAAACCTCAAATACACTACAGGTTTTACATTTCAGGAGTGTTCTCCTGCAACAGGGTGATCAAATTAAGATCCTACATCTGTAATAAAACAAATGACGATTCCAATGGCAACGAGAAGAGATTGACAACTGCTGAGAGGTCGGCCAGGTTAGAAACGCAAAAAAATAGATGACACGTGTCACTGACGTTAGGACTTTCTAAAGGAATATCTGCAATATGTCCTCAGCCTCTTGACTGATGGAAAATATATCCTATTATTGTTATTATCAAGATGTTGCACCGAGAAGATGGATAGTGAAGTAGAGCTTATAGGACCCTTGGTTCCTTTGCCATGTTTTGGACCTATCGTCCACTGTGTTCTCGGTCCAATCTTATGACTGAGGTAATATGAAGTCATTTGGAACAATAGAAGTCATTGAGGGACGTTATCCGAACGTTATCCAAAACCATAGACACAGACCACGGGAGGTTACTGGTTACGGTCCACCGAGGGTAAAATGGTTATTTGATCATTTGAGTGTTTTGACTGGCATTGAGGTTGTAACTTTGTGGTTTTATGCGTTCACACTGGAAATGTATTGTAGAAAGAGCCGTTTGAATGTCACAACGGTCTCCGCATTCAAAATACGAATGAATTGTCTGGCTGTGTTTATAGACCTAAATGTCAAATGTACTGTAGAAGGCAAGGTCATTGTTTTTCAGTGGTTTGGATAGACAGAGAAAAAAGATTCTGTATGGTTTGGCAGTAAAACCAATTTGAGATTATGTTGACTGAGTTTAATACTAATTTCCTATTTTATAGGACATTTTGAAGTCGATTAAACCCACTGGACAAAAACGGGTTGAATCAACGTTGTTTCCACGTCATTTCAACAAAACAATTCAATGTGATGACGTTGAACCAACGTGGAAAACTGATTGGATTTGGAAAAAGTCGTCAACGGAAAAGGAATGTTGTCCTTTTTTTCACCAAAAGGTTAACCTAAATCCAATAACACGGTGAAATGTTTTGTTGTTTCCGGATTTAATTCACATCAGTTGACATCTCAACCAAATGTAAATCCAAACTAGACGTTGAACTGGTCGTCTGTGCCCAGTGGGAAGACACCAGAGGTGTAATGCCAAGATTTATGTTGTCCTTTCTAACGTTGTACTTCATGTCTTTCATGTCCTAAAATGGACACCGTACAATGGACTACCCCCCTATTATGAAGTGTGAAGGGAATCAACACAATTTATATATAGCCCTGTCTAAACATAAGCATAGAAGATTGCAAGACAATACATTAAATCCGAGTCAACGGCAGTCTGTTACATTGGCTGGAATTAATTCCCCCCTTTTGACCCCATAAATTATTAGCCAAATAACAGCTCTGTCCCCACCACAGTCCAGACCTGGGTTCAAACACTACTCTAAATGACTTCAAATACTTTATCTGCGCTTAATTGAGTTTGACTGGCTTAATGGAACCAGCAGAATAGCCTCAAAACTGCAAACCCTGCCCATCTTGCACTGCAGGCAGTTAGAGCAAACACTCAAAAGTATTTGAAAAATTGTGAATAGTACTTGAACCCAGACCTGCCACGCTCTGGTTGGAGCAGTCGAGGAGGAGGAAAACTGACTGAGAGGGGCTTTAATATAAGAACCTTATGATGGAGTTATTCATCTATTAATGCTTAGGCCCCGACCACTGATTGGTTGAGAGATGCTGCACATGCTGAATTTTGCTGATGACCTAAGGGACCGGGGCTTCTGGGGCTTTTGTGACTTATGGAGAGCGTTTGTGCCTGGGCTTTTGTTTTGGAGCCATGTGGCGTGTGTCGCCTCACAAAAGGCTGTTGATCTTTCCAGCCTGGGGGTACGAAATCGACCTGCCGGCGAGGCGAGGGAGCGACTGGCCCAAAGCCAGGGAGTATCAGGGTATACGGCACCATCCCAAACATCCCTCAAACCCTTCCTCGCTGCCTCTCTCTCTCTCCACTCCATCTCTTTTCTTTCTCTCTTTCTATCCACTCACTGTTTCCCTCTCTCTTTCTCTCTCTCACTCAATCACTCTCTCTCTTTCTATCCTTCTTACTCACACTATCCTTCTTTACCTCTCTCAACCCCCTCTCTCTTTCTCCAACTCTCTCTCTCCACCTTTCTCCATCCCTCTTTATCTCTCCATCACTTAGTCTCTCCTGGAAACCTCAAACACGGGCACTCTCCTCCCCATCCTTCTGCGTCTCTCCCCATCCATCCCCGCCTGTTTCAGCTGTGCAGATCTACTTCTAAAAGAACACAGCTGTGAGCTGCTCTCCTTCCCCCCTACTCCACTTCTCCTCTCCTCCTTTCAGTCGTGTCCCAATCCTCCACTCCCATCAGTCTCTCACATCTTGTGAATCCCTGAGAGTTTGTGAATAATGCCAAGCTCTGAGAGAGAGAGAGAGAGAGAGAGAGAGATAGAGTGGGAGGGAGAGGGAGAGGGAGAGAGGGGGGGGGAGAGAGAGAGAGAAAAAAAGCCAGATGTATAACTGTGCAAATCCCACCTCTCACAGGGAGAGCCACAACGTTGGCACGTTCCCTCTGCTAAACCCACATAAGAAATACTACAGTTGACTATAGAATACTATAATACTCACTATAAAATTATGTAGTAAACTGTAGAATACTATACTACACACTGTAGAATCCCTCTATCATGTGTAGTACTTAATATAGAATGTTGTAGTAAATACAACAGTATTATCCACAAGAAACACACTGTAGCAAACACTACAGAAATAACCACAAAAACACTACAGTCTGCAAAAACACTACACTTTTTAAACTATACTAAATACTACAGTATTTAATTTCAATATACCCTGCCCATTCCCCTCCCCCATATCACAATATATGCCACCCATAAGTAAGAAACCCCCTACATGCCACATAAAGACCATATGTTGTGTTCCCTAAAGGTTATAGAAAAGAGCATAAGTGCTGGACTATTTTTTCAGGCCTTTTCCAGGCCTTTTTCAGGCCTTTTTCAGGCCTCATCTACAGCTACTGGAAAAGGTCCTCTTTTAGTGTTTCTCCAGTAGGTTTCCTCGAGGAGAAAGCCTCCACTTATATGTCAAAGATTATAAAACAAGAACAAAATAGTAAATACTACAGTAATGTCCCCATAAACCCTACAGTAATTACTACAGTATACTACAGTCCACAAAATAACTACAATAAATACTACAGTATACTACAATCTGTCAAAACGCTACATTGATTACTATAGTATATACTACAGTTATTTTACTATAGTATTTATACTATAGTTAACTGTAAATTCTACTGTATACTACAGTAAATACTATAGTATTTTTTATGTGGAAAGCTAGCAAAGCCACTAAGCCAGCCAGCGTATCCCTCTCCTTCTTCTCCCTTTCCTCCCTCCTCTTCCCCGTACACACACAGCATTAGTAGCCTGCTAGCTTCACTGCCATTCCCAATCAAATGCTCAGAGAAAGAGGCCAAACTCCCCCCTCACCTCCCCCATTTTGTATATTTGTTGGTTTAGCCCAACAGGTGCTGTGTTTGGTTCTCAATTGAATGTGTTTGGAATTTTAATACGTTTTTTTCTCTCTCTCTCCTAGTGTATTGACTACAGCTGCCTCGCTCTGTGTCCCCATTACAGTTAGTTTCCTTAACAAGGTTAGATTGGGATGGCCTGTGTGTGTGTGTGTGTGTGTGTGTGTGTGTGTGTGTGTGTGTGTGTGTGTGTGTGTGTGTGTGTGTGCGTGCGTGCGTGCGTGCGTCAGTGAGAGGCCAGAGTGCCCACTTTGTTTGAAGCGTCTTTCAGAGAGCTGCAATTGCAAATCTGTGCCCTCGGCCAATCGGCCAATGAGAACGCACATCTGTGGGCAGCCTATCTGAAAAGGACCAATGGGGACAAAGGGGTTTGTCTCTAGCTGAAATAGCAGGTGCACCATGATGAGTGGGCAGCAGCTGGTGCAGTTACACGCATACACTCACACATACACACACACACTCCACTTTATCAGCATAGGCACAGGGTCCTTCCCTCTTTTATCTTCCCTCTCATATTCTCCTCCCTCTCTCCGTCTCACTAGGGGCACAAAGTAAACATGCACTGCCGTTTAGAACTGGTCGACAGAGACCTCCTTTCATGAAGAATTGGGCCAAAGCCTAACATCTTGAAACTGTGTTCATAAATGTCAACATTCAGCTCGGCAGAAAAAAATGTATCCTTGTCAAATCTCATAGTACATCTTCATGATGGTTGCTGTATTTGTTATAGTGTAAGACTAGCTCTTGGCCACGGTAATAGCAAGTTCCTCTACTAAGTAGAGGATCGTATGAACGCTCTGGACCAGAGCTAGCCCCAAAGAGAGAGAGAGAGAGAGAGAGAGAGAGAGAGAGAGAGAGAGAGAGAGAGAGAGAGAGAGAGAGAGAGAGAGAGAGAGAGAGAGAGAGAGAGAGAGAGAGAGAGAGAGAGAGAGAGAGAGAGAGAGAGAGAGAGAGAGAGAGAGAGAGAGAGAGAGAGAGAGAGAGAGAGAGAGAGAGAGAGAGAGAGAGAGAGAGAGAGAGAGAGAGAGAGAGAGAGAGAGAGAGAGAGAGAGAGAGAGAGAGAGAGAGAGAGAGAGAGAGAGAGAGAGAGAGAGAGAGAGAGAGACCATCGTGCCCAAACGCCATGCCTCCCTCATGTCTCTGGGGTCCTTAGCTATTCCTCATCATGCCAAACGTCTATCCCTAATCCAATTCAGGACAGAGCTCTGCAGTAATGAAAGAAAGCCACACGCAAGAAACCCAGCCTAAAACCCCAAACAGCAAGCAATGCAGATGTAGAAGCACGGTGGCTAGGAAAAACTCCCTAGAAAGGCAGGAACCTAGGAGGAAACTTAGAGAGGAACCAGGCTCTGGGGGGGTGGCCAGTCCTCTTCTGGCTGTGCCGGGTGGAGATTATAAGAATACATGGCCATTTAAAGCCAGATTGTTCAAACGTTCATAAATGACCAGCAGGGTCAAATAATAATCACAGTGGTTGTAGAGGTTGCGACAGGTCAGTACCTCAGGAGTAAAGTCAGTTGGCTTTTCATAGCCGAGCATTCAGAGGTCAAGACAGAAGGTGCGGTAGAGAGAGAGAGCGAGTCGGAAACAGCAAGGCCAGGACAAGGTAGCACGTCTGGTGAACAGGTCAGGGTTCCCTAGCCGCAAGCAGAACAGTTGAAACTGGAGCAGCAGCACAACCAGGTGGACTGGGGAGAGCCAGGAGTCATCAGGGCAGGTAGTCCTGAGGCATGATCCTAGGCCTCAGGTCCTCCAGGAGGGGAGAGAGAGGGTGAGAGAGAGAATTAGAGGGAGCATACTTACATTCATACAGGACACCAGATAAGACAGGAGAATTATACCAGATATAACAAACTGACCCTAGCCCCCGACACATAGACTATTGCAGCATAGATACTGGAGACTGAGACAGGGGTGGGTCGGGGGACACTGTGGCCCCGTCTGACGACACCCCTGGACAGGGCCAACCCACCCACTTTCCCAAAGCACAGCCCCCACACCACTAGAGGGATATCAACAGATCACCAACTTATTACCCTGAGACCAGGCTGAGTACAGCCCACGAAGAGCTCCTCCACCGCCCAAGCCCGAGGGGGCGCAAAACCGGACAGGAAGATCACGTCTGTGACTCAACCCACTCAAGTGACGCACCCCTCCTAGGGACGGCATGGAAGAGCACCAGTAAGCCAGTGACTCAGCCCCTGTAATAGGGTCAGAGGCAGAGAATCCCAGTGGAGAGAGGGGAGCCGGCCAGGCCTTGCCGTTCACCTTCGCACCCCTGGGCCAGACTTCACTCAATCATAGGACCTACTGAAGAGATGAGTCTTCAATAAAGACTTAAAGGTCGAGACCGAGTCTGCGTCTCTCACAAGGATAGGCAGACCATTCCATAAAAATGTAGATCTACAGGAGAAAGCGCTGCCTCCAGCTATTTGCTAGAAATTCTAGGGACAAAAAGGAGGCCTGAGTCTCGGAGAGATGCTGTAGGTAGGAGTGTCGTTTCTCTTTGCTTATTTGAACTGTTCTTGACATAATATGGACTTGGTCTTTTATCAAATAGGTCTATCTTCTGTATGCCAACCCTACCTTGTCACAACACAACTGATTGGCTCAAACACATTAATAAGAATAGAAATTCCACAAATTCACTTTTAACAAGGCACACCTGTTAATTGAAATGCATTCCAAAAAAAATACCAAAAACATTGTCTCAGGTCAGTCCTTAGTTGTCTCATATCTGTTTGGGATTGTTATTTTGGATGAAGTACATTTTGTATTGCTTTTAAATCTTTTAAATAAATTGTTATCTTATTAACACTTTGTTCTAGCTAGCTATTTGTGTAGTTAGCTATCAAGTAAACACAATGATATAGTGCATTCCATTCTACCTCATGAAACTGGTTGAGAGAATGCCAAAAGTGTGCAATGCTTTCATCAAGGCAAAGGGTGGCTACTTTGATAATATTTTTGGTTACTACATGATTCCATATGTGTTGTTTCACAGTTGTGATGTCTTCACTATTATTCTACAATGTAGAAAATAGTAAAAATAAAGAAACCCTTGAATCAGCAAGTGTGTCCAAACTTTTGACTTTGTACTGTATATTTCTTCATTTTTGGTCCGCGGGCCCCAGTTGCCCATCCCTGGTCTAGAGAGTGAGAATTCGTCCAGCATTGGAATCAGGGCTGGCATTGGGGATGTTAGAAGTAAGTATGCCTGAGCTACGCACATGCGATCACACACAAGTACTCCCACCGCCAAGGGAGAATCCCTTACCTTCCCCAATCATTTGGCTTAAGTATGTTGCAAAGTGCTACGATTTGTCTCCTTGCCTCGTTAGGAAATACTTAATTGAAGGTAGCCCCTCTGCATTCGACTGTTTGGGAAATGAAAAGTTTAAAGAAATATAAATAGATTTTGATAATTGTATTCATTTACATAGCCTGTCTGTGGCATCCACTAAGTGCCTATTGGACGCTACAGTAGGAGAGGACAGAGGAAGTAGGAAACATCAGATTAAATAAAGAGCTAGCGGTAGTCATCTGTCTCTCTGCTAGCCTCGGGCGCTAACAGTGTTAACTGCACTGTGTGCTTTTTGGGCTGTTAGTTTAATGGTCGATTAGCAGTCACTGAGACGAGTGCACTCTTTTTCAAGGCAATGTTCCATCCATGTTATACTCCCAACAAAGATCAAATAGAACAATTAAAGTCCCGTAGTCTCGTGATACATTAATACCGTCAGTTTCCAGAGCCGTCTGTGCATTAGCCGCTAATGCTAATTGACACTTGAAATGACTTTGAGGCAAACTGGGCTGCCATCTTGGTTTTGAAGGCGGGAATTGATCAAGGGATGGCAGTTGGAGGATGATCTACGTTGAATCAGCACTGCCAAACGGAGGATCACACACTGTAAGGTGTCTTTGTCCTCTGGTCTTTTGATAGACTGAATGAGCACCTATAACCCTAATGATGTCCTCTGTCAGTCACACACAGTATAGTATGTAACGGTAGCAAGTGTGGCTCAGTTGGTAGAGTGTGGCGCTTGCAACAGCAGCGTTGTCGGTTTGATTACCACTGGGAGGAAGTGTGAAAATGTATGTATACTACTCTATGTCACTCTGGATAAGAGCTCATGCTAAATAACTCAGATGTAAAATTAGTATAGGACGTCAATTGTTGCGTTTTAGTCGACCACAGAAATATTCCCTTACGGTGCCTCTTTGAAATGATTTAGTGAAGTTTGATTGAATGATCTGGTATTGGGTAAGAGTTGGAGCTGGTTCCTGGATCCTGGTTTGACTCTTAACATTTATTGCAGCCAGCACAAAAACAGAAACCTCGCTTTTTTCCCTGTACAATCTGGACATAATCTTCTTAGTGAACAACAAGAAAGACGAAGGTCTGATAATCTCGCCGGCTTGGTCAGCCTGACAGGTCGCAACCGGTTCTCAATTAGAATCTCCTCAACGCATTTGACAGCATAGGTTCTCTGGCCGTTGTTAACACATTTAAATGTCATACCGTTCATCACACTGAAGTGCACAAGGAATGTACACCAAAATTCCAAATAGCTCACAAATGGACAGCAGAGTCTTTTCTGGCACACATTCAAATGCCCTACATTGCCTTGCCAGCCATTAACATTTGTACGGTGTCCATATTAGGACAAAATAAATTTGAATGCTTTCCGAGTGGAAGATAATCCCACAGGGTCCCTTTCAGCCCATTCAGATTGGACAGGCTAAGAGAGTTTAGCTTTCTGTGGTTTCACTGCTGTTATTAGCAGACAAACACACACACACTCAGGCCGGCTGTCTGGCAGGCCTCATGAGAGTAGTAATTAAGGGGGTAAGAGGTTTATCTATGTCCAGAGTTGGCCCTGGCCTCTAAAAGGCTTTCTGGGACAGGCCTCAGAGGGAGCAGGGGGTGAAATGGGCCTGGCTGCAGACTAGACCTCTCCCGGGAGGACTGGTAGATGCTGGCTTTTATCCTCTCTTTCTCTCTCTCTCCCTCTCTCTCTCCCTATCTTTCTTTCTGTCAGTCTGTCGCTCCCTCGCTCTGAAATGATGGGGTGTCCTATCTCAAAACAGGGGGTCACTCGCTGTCATTTTCCGGTGGTCCCGCTTTCTCTCTGTCTCGTTCTCTCTCTCTCTGAGTGATGGGCTCTCTCCCTATCTTCTGCCCTCTCCGAGGAGGTGGTCAACAATGTCATTTTCTTTCTCTTGCCCTCCCCCACTTACCTTGCTATCCATCTCCCCAATCTCTCTCTCTGTCCATCAACAAAGGTGGTCAGTCTCGTCACTCATTTTCCTTATCCACTTACAACCCTCTGAGCAATGACAGTCCCTCTTCTTTGTCCCTCCCTTTCCCTCTCCCCCCTCCCTCTCTCCCTCCTTTTTCTCTCTCTGTCTGAGATCATTAGTCGCAACGAAAATGAGAGTTTCTATTGGAGAAATTCAGGTACTGTAGGTGCCTCCCCGTTTTGTTACGTTTGCTTCCATTTTGGTTCTGTTCCGCTCCTATTGAAAACACCCCAGGGCTAATTCTCCCAGTGCTGGGCTGATGGGGAGTGTGTGGGAGGGGGGGGGGTGGGGGGGGGGGGGGGGGGGGGGGGGGGGTTGCACATTTAGAGACCTTATTTTCAGGCAGGCAGCTGCCCAGCAGGGTTGAGTGGGGAGGGGGGAGACTATAAGCAGGGCATTCTCTCTCTCTCTGTGTGTGTGTGTGTGTGTGTGTGTGTGTGTGTTACTACTACCTGCCCTACTGTGCGAAGGGGGACATGTGTTGGCAGATATAAATGGCTCACTGTAGAAGGATGTTACTGTACTATACCCTGCTGGAAATGCAGAAGGAGGGAGCTCCACACACACACACACACACACACACACAGACACACACACACACACAGACACACACACACACACACACACACACACACACACACACACACACACTGTCTCACAAACACACATTTCTTTAATAGTATCATCCAAGGCTGGTTAATTAAGCACTTTGTCCTCCTCATGTGAAAGGAGCTGATTCTGCTCCCTACTGATACTAAAGCACTCAACCAAATCTGTAATTTTTGAAATTTAATTTAGCTTTAAACAAGCGAAATGACACATTCCTCTGCTGCTGTACCAGCTAATTAGCTATATCCTACATCTTGTACTAGTTAATAACATCCGCCAATTTAGGCCTTTTCTTTCGTGCTTGGCTTGTGTCTCTCTTCCTTTTATTTTCTCTCTCTGTTCCTCTCTGTTTCTCTCTCTTTTCAATTCAAGGAATATTCCAAGGTTGGCAAAACAATACATTGCGACAGAAACGGCTGTATAAACTGTCAAATAATTCGAACACTAACAAATGACAACACAACAACATTACAGTATTATTATTAGTTGACTCTCCCTCATTTTATCTCTTTGTCTCTTTCTCAGATATAATGGTCTCTCTTTCTCTTTATATTTCAGCACAATTTACAATGATTATAGAAACTAAAATTGCCTTTCTCTCGCTCTCTCTCTCTCTTTCCCTCGCTCTCCCTCTCTCTCTCCCTTCTTTTTTTCTTCCAGAGAGTGAGATGGTCCCTCCCGACTTCCTCCGTCCCCGCTCCTTCACCACCGTACGCTCCTCCTCTCTCCGCCGCGAGGCAGATGAATCCCGCCTCTCTGTCAGCCTCTGTGACCTCAACCTGCAGCAAGTGGACGGCTCTGGCCCAGCCCACCCACATAACCACGCCCATCTCCACCTGGCCCCTCCCTCCGCCTCCTGCCCCATCCCCCAGAACTCCCTCAACACCCAGCAGTCCTCTGTCCTCCCACACTCCCTCGAAAGCGACCTCCATTTCCACGCCCTCCGCGGTGCCCACATCAAGACGCTCGACGAGCAGACGGTGGCGAGATCCGAGCACGCCAGAGAGGAGCGAACGCTTGTCTTCACTGACCGGCCACTGCGTACCGGCGAGACCGTGTTTATCAAGGTGACCAAGTCGAGCCCAGCTAGGTCGGGATCGCTGTCCTATGGCGTGACATCATGCGACCCCGCTGTGCTGCGCCCTAGCGACCTGCCCTACAACCCGGAGGCCTTAGTCGACCGCAAGGAATTCTGGGCTGTATGCCGAGTGCCCACGCTGCTCCAGAGCAGTGATATACTGGGCTTCCTGGTCAACCAGGAAGGGGAGGTGATCTTGAGCCACAATGGCACCAATGCGGGGATGCAAGTGTGTGTGGACAACTCCCGGCCCCTGTGGATGTTCTTCGGTCTGCATGGAGCCGTCACTCAACTCAGGATACTGGGTAAGTCAGTATGACTGTTATGCTATACTGGTAATTGCCAAAATAAAGGAAACACGTGTGGTGGCCCAACGGCCTATTAAGACAATTTAGGTTAGTGTTTCCTTTAATTTGGCAGTTACGTGCACTTAGAGTACTTCTCTCTACTACTACTTGTATACTCTATGTGGGTGGGGCCAGGAGTTTTTCCTATTTATGTTACCTGACTAGGGAAAACTCCAGGCCCTAGCTATGGATTGTAGCGGCTAGGGGACTTTTCCTGATCGGGTCACATGGTCAGGTACTGGCCTTAAATGCTACAGTGTCTACAGTACTACAGGCCCTAGGAGGATGGAATCTGACATGGTGTAAACTTTTTCATTTATCCATTTATGATCGATCGTCAGTCAGGGATTTAGTAACAAGGGCCCCACCCGCATCACAGAGCTCAGAGATGTGCACTTATGTCATGTGCTTCAATACAGCGCCTTGACACAGGAAGTCAGATCCAAATGCACTTCCAGAGGCATTAATGGAGAGCAAAGTAGACGCTGTCTCACGACCTGCCACGATAATAACAGGAAGAGAGGGAACAAGTGAAAGGAGGAGTGTGGGAGCCAGACCCTGCAACCTAGCGGCCCCAACACGTCTTCTCCTGTCTGTATGGTGTGTGACCTGTATGTGTGTGTGTGTTTGCATGTGTGCGTACGTGCTTGCGACCCACTCACAGCGGGGGAAACATGTCTTCACGACGGGACACACGCTACCTCTCAGCAGTATGCCAAGAGCCCCCATGCTTGATTACACACTCTAAATACAGATAATGAACATGAAGTGGGAAAGATAAGTGGGTGGGCGGGAGGCCGTCCGCTTCATTTGCAATATGCCAAACATAATGTATTTCTGCTGTGGCAGGCAGGTGTGCCTAAAGTTGCTACAACTGTGCTTTTAGACTGTTTGGAGAGGTGAATTGCTGAGCTCTTTATACTTATTGACTTACAGATGTAGGATCTTAATTTGAGCCAGTTTGCTACGCAGGAAAATAATCCTGCAGCAACAGGAAATGTGAATTATTATGTGGGTTATACTACAGAGAAAATCTAGTGTGAAATTTCAAAGTGGAAATGACAAACTTCAAAAACCTTTTTAAAACTCAAACCTCCTGCAACAGGGTGATCAAATGTAGATCCTACATCTGTAGGCCCCCTATCAAGCCAACTGGTGCACAAGGTCCCTCTTTACATAGTCTGTGAAAAGGGTAGACAAACGGTCAAAACGAAAAAACAGCGAATGTTCACTCCTATATCCTTCTATGACATAATGGCTTTTTGTATTGAGCCATAATTAAATGCTAATTCAAATTTGGCAGAGCGTTTCGGGAGATTGGACAAGCGGAAATGTTTAAATGACACATCTTTGTTAGGTGTATCATGTAGAAAGACAGGTAAGGTTGAAGCCCTGTCTTATTTTAACAGTTCAATTACGAAGCCACACAACCAAATCAGGCACAACCTCATCAACGTGTCATCATTGTTTTGCTTCTCAGGACGAATCAAGCGACGGCTAAATATATCCCTATCAGTAAGGAAGGGAGGGAGGGAGGGAGAGGGAGAGGGAGAGAGGGAGAGAGGGGGGGAGAGAGAGAGAGTTAAATAAACTACACCTTACTGTGCTGATATATAATGCGGACATGGTATTTTCATTAAGTGCTGCTTGTTTGCTCACCTGTAAATTGCCCTCATACTAACATGCTTTTTCTCCATGCAGCCAAGGAGGTCACAGCAGTTAGTGAGGCATCGACATGCCCTCATGCCGCCCTGTTAGCACTGTTCTCATTATATTACATTACACAGCCGCCATTTTTGGATCTGGTCTGCTCCATTAGGCACTTTGGAGACACACAGGGAGGTGGCTGACAGCGCGATCAATGAAAGCCACATCAATACATTACACTTAGGGCTGCAGCGCACACTACACACTGTCTAAGGCTGGAGTGTGGCTCTGGGGTATTGATAGATACGACAACTGTAGTGGCACTAAGCCAACAGTCAATACTATGGGCCTACATGAAAACTGCACAGGAAATGCACACCTATGGGGTCTTTTCACCATGCATTTTTTACTAGGAACTCGTTAGCTGCAAAGGGAGATGGTGTTATGGTGTTGTGGTTTGTTCTGAATGTCTGTTGTTACTAGTACATTACCTGTGCTTTTAAAAACGTTTAGCTAGAGCACTACGGGTACTTTTTCAGGTTTTTGCAAGGAGTTCAAGGAACTTCTCTTGTTGCTAAGCACTGTTGCCAGGTCGTCTGTTATCAGACAACAGAACTGCCTGAATACTGCTGAGTTTCTTGAGGCACGGATCACCTTACGAGGAGTTTACGGCAACATGAAACGGCTGCTCTAGGCACTACAATCGTTCATCAGACAAATCTAGGAATTCCTTCTAACCTTGATAGATAGTAAATCACCTTTATGTTCCAATTCTTCAACGTTAGGAAGTGTCTTGTCTGTTTATGTGACGGCAGGTCTGAATTTGTTTTATAGGCTTTCAGGTTTACCTGAATTTGTCCCGTGGGGCAGCGTATACATTTGGGAGTGCTCCTTTAAGCTGGCTTAAGCTGTGTGTGTTGCGCACTGACATGAGGTCCACTAATTCCTGAGCTCCCCTAGTGGGGGAGTGCCCTTGGTAGGGTGAGTGAACACTGAAGGTCAAGATTAGGGCTCCTAGCTAGCATGCTCACTAAGAAGCAACAATTGGATATTCAGAGACAATGAATGAACACGTGAATGCATGAATTCATTAATGATTGAGCAGTTAATTAATGAATGATTAAGAGTAATGAATACATGAATGAATGGATGAATGGATAAACAAATTAATGAACACATGAACAAATGTGGATTATAATCAACGTGGCTTATAATCAACACGACACGTTTTAAATGTCCTGCATAGCAGGAAAGTTGTCCAGCAACGGAGTGATCAAATGAACATCCTATATCTGTAAATGGGGAGGATGATGGTGTGATAGTGTTGGAGGGAGGGAGAGAACAGCAGTAGAGAAATAGGACACTATTACTCTGACCCTCTCCCCATACATTATAGATTCCATTAGAATGTCAGCTCGTTCACGCTCAAGTGAACAGTCTCGCCCGCCACCCACAGCTATTCCAGCCACTGTAATTCTTTCTTTCTTTCTTTCTTTCTTTCTTTCGTTCTTTCTTTCTTTCTCCCTCGTTCTTTTCTCCCTCCTTCAGACTGAAACATTGAAACATCCTTGGGTCTGACATGGTTGGCCGTTTATTCACCTTTCCTGCCATCGCTCTCTCGCTCCCTCTTCCTCTCTCTCCCTCTCCCCCTCTCCCTCTCACCTTCTCTCACTCTTCTCTCACTCTTCCCTAGCAGTTACACACACACACACACACACACACACACACACACACACACACACACACACACACACACACACACACACACACACACACACACACACACACACACACCACACACACACACACACACACACTTTCCATGACATAGACTGACCAGGTTAAATCATATTTTTCAAGCCTTGAGACAATTCAGACATGGATTGTGTATGTGATTGTGTATGTAGGGTGACTGGGCAAGACAAAAAATGTAAGTTCCTTTGAATGGGGTATGGTAGTAGGTGCCAGGCACACCGGTTTGTGTCAAGAACTGCAACGTTGCTGGGGTTTTCACGCTCAACAGTTTCCCGTGTGTATCAAGAATGGGCCACCGAAGGACATCCAGCCAACTTGACACAACTGTGGGAAGCACTGGAGTCAACATGGGCCAGCAATATTATGAAAGCGTCCTTAATGTTTTGTACACTCAGTGTACACATACACATACACACACAAACACACGCACACAGCCCTACAAAGATACTAACATCTGATAGAAGGGATGTTACGATGTCAGGGCTATAAACACCTGGATGTTGCAAAACATTTCCAGCACCAGGGCACTGATAAAACCACTCCCTTCATTTCGGGCCAGATAATATCCTGTCTCTCACACACACTCTACACGCGCCTGCAAGTATGTATAGTGTAGAGAATCATTGTACCATTTAAACCACTGTGAAATATTGTTTCCATAACCAAAAATATTGTGTTTTCAGCTGATTGAAACTGGTGTGAGTAATAGACGCAAAAAAAACAAAACAAAGCACAGGAAGCATATAAATATTGCACAACCACTTCTTAGACTTGTTTTCAAACAGAATGACAGATCTATAACTCGCATTTCTATGTGAATTTAGTCAGGTCAACCAAAAAGTGACATATTGCAGTTTTAACTATATATACAGTATCTACTATCCTATATATAGATTTGACAAATTACCATTGAGAGCCTAAATGTAGAAAATGGTGCTGACAACAAACTTAAAGACCACCCATATACGGTCGCCAAACCTTTCAAAGCTCTTAAAGTTTCTTTGGATATCGTGTTTCAGAAAGCTCAATGGATGTAGAAAGATAAGCAACCACTTTACAACCCCAGTCTCCTCTTTTCCTCCTCCCATCTTCCCCTCCTCCTATTCATCAGTCTACCACTGAACAGATCCCTAGAAGGAAATCCCACACTCCTCTTTTAAGATGTAGAGACCTATGATGACCTAAGGTCATCCTCAGTCACAACCATGACTGTAGGGCCAAGCGGCCATTTTGAAGCCACAACCCCATCGAGGTGCTTGCGACAGTGTGTGACCCAGTGTTGTTGAGTCAAAGTAGGCCAGTCTCAGTGTCACATAGCCCACATTCCTCAGAATCCTCCCATAGCAGACTGCTTTAGAGGATCTGGACAAACATACTCTTCTTAATAAACATCTGTGTCCCAAATGGCACCCTATTCCCTATATAGTGCACTACTTTTTAATAGGGCTCATAGAGCTCTGGTCAAAAGTAGTGCAGTCAAAAGTAGTGCACCACATAGGGAACAGGGTGCAATTTGGGAGGAAGGGGGAGTGAGCTGCCACAGCTGTCCACAGTCCCTCTCTAAGTTAATCTGGGAGTGAACAGGAGGATCGGGGCTGGGCTCCACTGAACATAGGTCAGCTGCTGAGGACAAGCCAGATAGGGGATCACAATGGGAGAGATGGAGGACAGAGAGCGGATCGGCACCACGACCACACCTCTGGGTTAGAGTCCATAGGGGGACCTGTCAGTGCAGTAGTAATGTGATCATAGGGGGACTCTGAATAGTAGATGTAGTGGTAGTTTATAAGGAGGATAAGGTGTCCATACGAACTAAGTATAGTTATGGGAGTGTGCGCTATACATAGTCATTCTACAAATGACCATCTAAAAACACACAGCACAAGCACACACACACACACACACATCACACACACACACACACACACACTTAGACATACACACACACTGAGGCACCAAGAGCCTAGGGGCACCAGAGCAACCCTCTACACAAACAAACAGCCCAGGTCTTAGCCCTCCTCTTCAACTACACCAGCATATACAGCCCCATTTAGAAAACCTCCAAATGACTTGTGCAGTACAGGCTAACACATGACGTGATGCACCATGTCAGTCAGTCATCAGGTAACAGAGATCAGTATTACTGCCAACATGGGTCCTAATGCATTATGTTAGCATTGTCGCAGAACCAAAATGGCCACCTAGTCCAGTGGTTCCCAACCAGGGGTACTAGGACCCCTGGGGGTACTTGGCCTATCCACAGGGTGTACTTGAGAAGACACATGAGACCATCGGCCGACTGATAAAATGCACGAGTGGGTAAATTGAGTTGGTGGTACAGTAAGCGAAAAAGTTTGGGAACCACTGGCCTAGTCGACAGCCTCTCCAGTGTTCGTGAGCATAGAAAGACCGCAACTGGGTAGCCATTTTGGACCTGGCCATAGATCAATCGCTCCCACTGAGATGCCAGAAACGGTGGCCGGTCGCCATGTTGTCAGCTGATGGCAGTCTTAATGATGGACCACGGGCCACACACCAGACGACTCATTTTTCACATTCTTCCGTCATGCCATCCAGAAAAAGACATCAGCGCGCGCTGAGAAAGACCATGGAGCTCCTTCCCAGTTACCACAGTCCCCATAGGCTTTGATGAGCTATTCCTCCTCTCATCCCTCGTGTCTTGAAGTAACATGTTATTGAAATGTTCAAGGGTTCAATGTAGTTCATTGTGGCTTGTTTGTCTCTGTTGTTGCTGATGATGTCCCTATTTTTGGATGTTGTGGCTTTAGGGCGAAATGGTTGACGATAGCCATTTCCATTGTTCCTAGCGAATTAGCAAAGCTTTTAATACTTTTTTGTTTTTAATTATGACACATACACTCAACAAGACAGACAATTTTCGTAGTAATTTACTGAACATTAAATAGTCATTCTGTTAGTGCCTACTTAAACCAAAAATGAAACAATTGGCCTCATATTACAACTACTGCGGGTCAGCGCTAGACTAACAATGCCTGGATGCATTCAATATGTCTACCTCCATAAATACAGTCTAGAAAAAAATGACCTTTGTTTTTGGTGTAGTATCACTTATGATTAGGTGATCCCCCCCCTTTATAAAATCAACAGTGACACTCAATCTTGCTCAGTCTATTTAAATTATTACTACTCAATCACTATCAACCATTTAACTAACCAACCGTCAACCAATGTTAAGGAACCACTTGGTCCTTAGATACTTCAAACATGTTTTTCTGATGTATCCTCTTTCATCAATGTACAGGCATGTACTGTATGTCTGACGTATCCTCTTCATCGATGTACAGGCATGTACTGTATGTCTGAGGCAGCCAGGGTCGCATTCCGACTTTCGGTAATGTGTCCATGTCCGTGACTTTGAAACCCATTATGTCATGTTAATCACACTGGGGTCTCTGAAACATGACCCCTCACCTTAGGCATCACTGGCATCCATATATGTGCTTCTTAAACGTGGACTCTGAATTTTGTTTCCCTGCCTTCACCACAGAAACAGGGGATGTAAAAAAAAAAGAGTGGAACGTGACAAACCCCCAACATATCTCCCTAAACTTCACGCTAGAAATCCCCAAAAGTGATTGAAAAGCCATTCACTTCAATAGGATCATAAGATCTATTTTTATTTTTTTTTATTATTTCACCTTTATTTAACCAGGTAGGCCAGTTGAGAACAAGTTCTCATTAACAACTGCGACCTGGCCAAGGTAAAGCAAAGCAGTGCAGTGCAACAAAAACAACAACACAGAGTTACACATGGAATAAACAAAGTACAGTCAATAACACCAAAGAAAGTCTGTACACAGTGTGTGCAAATGAAGTAAGGAGGTAACGCAATAAATAAGCCATGGTAGCGAAGTAATTACAATTTAGCAATTAACACTGGAGTGATAGATGTGCAGATGATGAATGTGCAAGTAGAAATACTGCGGTGCAAAAGAGCAGAAAAGTAAATAAAAACAATATGGGGATGAGGTAGGTAGATGGTTGGATGGGCTATTTACAGATGGACTGTGTACAGCTGCAGCGATCGGTAAGCTGCTCTGACAGCCGATGCTTGAAGTTAGTAAGGGAGATATAAGTCTCCAACTTCAGTGATTTTTGCAATTCGTTCCAGTCATTGGCAGCCGAGAACTGGAAGGAAAGGTGGCCAAAGGGGGTGTTGGCTTTGGGGATGACCAGTGAAAGATACCTGCTGGAGCGTGTGCTACGGGTGGGTGTTGCTATGCTTTGCTATACATAGCAAAGACTTATAGATGACCTGGAGCCAGTGGGTTTGGCGACAAATATGTAGCGAGGACCAGTGAACAAGAGCATACAGGTCGCAATGGTGGGTAGTATATGGGGCTTTAGTGACAAACAGATGGCACTGTGATGGACTATGTGAGGCTATTTTGTAAATGACATCGCCAAAGTCAAGGATCGGCAGGATAGTCAGTTTTACGAGGGTATTTTTGGCACCATAAGTGAAGGAGGCGTTGTTGCAAAATAGGAAGCCGATTCTAGATTTAACTTTGAATTGGAGATGCTTAATGTGAGTCTGGAAAGAGAGTTTACAGTCTAGCCAGACACCTAGGTATTTGTAGTTGTCCACATATTCTTTGTCAGAGTAGTGATGCTAAGTCCAGAGTAGTGATGCTGGACGGGCGGGCAGGTGCGGGCAGTGATCGGTTGAAGAGCATGCATTTAGTTTTACTTGCATTTAAGAGCAGTTGGAGGACACAGAAGGAGTGTTGTATTGCATTGAAGCTCGTTTGGATGTTTGTTAACACACTGTCCAAAGAAAGGCCAGACGTATACAGAATGGTGTCGTCTGCATAGAGGTGGATCAAAGAATCATCCGCAGCAAGAGCGACATCATTGATATATACAGAGAAAAGAGTCAGCCCAAGATTTGAACCCTGTGTCACCCCCATAGAGACTGCCAGAGGCCCTGGCAACAGGCCCTCCGATTTGACACACTGAACTCTATCTGAAAGGTAGTTAGTGAACCAAGCGAGGCAGTCATTAGAGAAACCAAAGCTGTTGAGTCTGCCGATAAGTATACAGTGATTGACAGAGTCGAAAGCTTTGGCCAGGTCAATGAAGACTGTTTTTTATCGATGGTATTTATGATATCGTTTTGGACCTTGAGCGTGGCTGAGGTGCACCCGTGACCAGCTTGGAAACCGGATTGCATAGCGGAGAAGGTACAGTGGGATTCGAGATGGCCGATGATCTGTTTGCTCACTTGGCTTTCGAAGACTTAGAAAAGCAGGGCAGGATGGATAGAGGTCTGTAACAGTTTGGGTCTAGACGTGTCTCCGCCTTTGAAGAGGGGGATGACCACGGCCACTTTCCAATCTTTAGGAATCTCAGACGATACGAAAGAGAGGTTGGACAGACTAGTAATAGTAATCATTCATCTGTCTACAATTGTACTGTGTAGTAACTGTATAGCACACTTAGAGAAAAAGCCCTCTGATCTTTGTAGGCCTATGTCTTCATAACATACCAACTCTTCTTTCAGATTCAAATAAGCTTTATTAGCATGAATGAACAAGGCCACTGTTGCTTAAACCAGTTGAGAAAATGACACCAACAATAACAATAAAGTAAATAAAAAAGTATTGTAAGGGTGATTAGAGAACGGGGGAAAATATATATATGAGATAAATATTATATAGAGAAAGAAAGATTATTATTACTATTTTGATGTATTTATTTTATTTATATATTTTTTTATGAATATAAATAAAATAAATACATCAAAATAGTAATAATAATCTTTCTTTCTCTCGGTTCTTTATGATATAGGATCATTCTTCAATGTAGAACCTACTGAATAGTCCACTTACAGTACTAAAGGTGCCTATATTTGAGGTGGCTATTAGTTGAGGTGTCTAATATTTGAGGTGCCTATATTTGAGGTGGCTATAGTTGAGGTGGCTATATTTGAGGTGGCTATATTTGAGGTGGCTATATTTTAGGTGGCTATAGTTGAGGTGTCTAATATTTGAGGTGCCTATATTTGAGGTGGCTATAGTTGAGGTGGCTCTATTTGAGGTGGCTCTATTTGAGGAGGCTATAGTTGAGGTTGGCTGTAGTTGAGGTGGCTATAGTTGAGGTGGCTCTATTTGAACTCTATATGCTTTCATAACAATCTCTTTTCTCTCTGTCTGTTCTCTGGCTCCAGGTTCCACACATCTCGGGGACCAGCCGGCGCGTGCTCCCTCCATCCCCAGCTCTCCCTCCTCCTCCCCCCACACCCCCAGCGCCCTAGCCCTGGCCCTGGGTAGTGGAAGCTCCGACCCTGTCCTTAACGGAGGCCTGGGAGGCCCCAGCTCCGCGGCCTACTGTGGTGGCTCTGCGGGAGGTCTGTACCTTTCAGAGCCACTCTATTAATCAAACTATCAAACCCACTGCAGGGGGTTAAGAGAGGAGAGGGGGACACTAGGTAGCAGATGTCCTGGGTGGTGAGTCTGTTCGGTAGATTGCTTCTCGTGCTGTGCAGCGGGAGGACACAATGTCTCGTCTACTGTTGTAGTTAGGTAATGTGAGGCTGCCTTCACAGTAGAACAACAGTGGTAAAATGGGTTTGTACTGTATTTATTGTAAGGAATGTATTGATCAACACTGTAGATTAGATCCATTACATCAGTTCATACACTACCGGTCAAAAGCTTTAGAACACCTACTCATTCAAGGGTTTTTCTTCCTTTTTACTATTTTCTACATTGTAGAATAATAATGAAGATATCGAAACTATGAAATAACACATATGGAATCATGTAGTAACCAAAATGTGTTTTAACAAATAAAAACATTTTATTTTTGAGATTCTTCAAATATCCACCCTTTGCCTTGGTGACAGCTTTGCACACTCTTGGCATTCTCTCAATCAGCTTCATGAGGTAGTCACTTGGAATGCATTCAATTAACAGGTGTGCCTTCTTCAAAGTGAATTTGTGGAATGTCTTTCCTTCTTAATGTGTTTGAGCCAATCAGTTGTGTTGTGACAAGGTAGGGTTGGTATACAGAAGATAGCCCTATTTGGCAAAAGACCAAGTCCATATTATGGCAAGAACAGCTCAAATAAGCAAAGAGAAACGACAGTCCATTATTACTTTAAGACATGAACGTCAGTCAATACGGAACATTTCAAGAACTTTGAACATAGTTTCTTCAAGGGCAGTCGCAAAAACCATCAAGCGCTATGATGAAACTGGCTCTCATGAGGACTGCCACAGGAATGGGAGACCCAAAGTTACCTTTGCTGCAGAGGATAAGTTCATTAGAGTTACCAGCCTCAGAAATTGCAGACAATTAAATGCTTCACAGAGCTCAAGTAACAGACACGTCTCAACATAAACTGTTCAGAGAAGAGGGTGTGAATCAGGCCTTCATGGTCAAATTGCTGCAAAGAAACAACTACTAAAAGACACCAATAAGAAGAAGAGACTTGCTTGGGCCAAGAAACACAAGCAATGGACATTACATCGGTGGAAGTCTGTCCTTTGGTCTGGAGTCCAAATGTAAGATTTTGGTTCCAACAGCCGTGTATTTGTGAGTGAATGGATGATCTCCATATGTGTATTTCCCACCGTAAAGCATGGAGGAGGAGGTCTTATGGTGTGGGGGTGCTTTGCTGGTGACACTGTCTATGATTTATTTAGAATTAAAGCACACACCCAGCATGGCTACCACAGCAATACTCCATCCCATGTGGCTTTTCCTTTATTTAACTAGGCAAGTCAGTTAAGAACAAATTCTTATTTACAATGACGGCCTAGGAACAATGGGTTTACTGCCTTGTTCAGGGGCAGAACGACAGATTTTTACATTGTCAGCTCAGGAATTTGATCTAGCAAACTTTTGGTTACTGGCCCAACACTCTAATCACTAGGCTACCTGCCGCACGGGCTTACTGGGACTATAGTTCGTTTTTCAACAGAACAATGACCCAACACACCTCCAGGCTGTGTAAGGGCTATTTTACCAAGAAGGAGAGTGATGGAGTGCTGCATCAGATGACCTGACCTCCACAATCCCCCGACCTCAACCCAATTGAGATGGTTTGGGATGAGTCGGACCGCAGAGTGAAGGAAAAGCAGCCAAAAGTGCTCCGCATATGTGGGAACTCCTGGTTGAGAGAATGCCAAGAGTGTGCAAAGCTGTCACCAAGGCAAAGCGTGGCTATTTGAAGAATCTCAAATATAAAATATATTTTGATTTGTTTAACACTTTTTTGGATACTACATGATTCCATATGTGTTATTTCATAGTTGTGATGTCTTCATTATTATTCTACAATGTAGAAAATAGTAAAAAGAAAGAAAGACCAGTAGATGAGTAGATGTTCTGAAACTTTTGACCGGTAGTGTACATGCAGAAAGTTCTTTCATTAGTCTATTGATTACTGACACCCCTAACACATGCTCTCTCTCTTTTTCCCTCTCCCTCCTTCCCTCCCTCCGTCACTACCTCCCCCCTAACAGGAACGACCCCCAGCTCGCCCGTCAGCCTCCCCAAGTCGCCCACCTTCCCATCAGGCAGCGGGAGAGGGCCCGGGTGGCCCACAGGCGATGAGTGTTCCATCTGCTACGAGAACCACGTGGACACGGTCATCTACGCCTGCGGTCACATGTGTCTCTGCTACACCTGCGGCGTCAAACTCAAGAAGATGTCCAACGCCTGCTGCCCCATCTGCAGGAGACAAATCAAAGACATCATTAAGACCTACCGTAGCACGTAGGGGGCCTTTGAAGCTAAGGGCCTCGTAACTGAGGGCCCAGGCCTAAGTTAATGGGGAGAGGAGGAAGACGTTGGGGAAAGACTTTGATAAACTATTAAGATCAGGGTAATGGACAATGAACAGTTCGCTCTGGTACTTTTGTGTGATGGATTTTGAGGAAGAATCTTGGTTTTTGTTTCAAATACCCATTTTTTGGTTTGCTGGTAACAGTTAGTACACCTGCACTGCAAAGGTCTCTTGCATTTCCACTTTCCCTCTGACGCAGTGTGTGACGGCTTTTGAAGTGGCGGGTTTGCAACCGCGGCGAGAACTTCCTCTCTCAACTACACGTTTTCATTCTTCTTGCTCTCTCCAAGGATTCAGGAAGTTTCAGACTTTGAGGAAAGAGAAGACGTGAAAGTACTTTTTATTTTGTTGTTTAAGCCACTTCCAGACGACTGCCGCTCGTTTGCATGGAAGCAAACCAGGTGGTTTCAATTCAACGTTTTTGGTCTTGAGATCATGTATTTATGTTGAAGAGGAGAAGGACTGTTAAGTTCCAACATTTGCTTCTTAACTTGACTCAAATTTGTCTGTAAAAAAAACCAACAGGCAAAATGTCTACCCTTGTCCAGAGATAGTTCTTTATTAACATAACGTCTCAGTATGACACAACTTCTGTCTGTGTGTTACTTAGGCAAACTGCAGAGGAAAAGAGAGGACTTATTTGTTGCTCAAGGGTTGTGACCGGAAAGGGATGCATTTCTGCAGTAGTCATAGGATTCATCAATAGGAAGATGACTGCAGTTGTATAAAGTTGTGAAGTATAGGGGCGTAAGTATATGACGAGTGAAGGAGTGCTGTATCCCCTCTTGCTCCTATACAGTAAGTCATATATTCTCAACCAAATGTATTCGTGTGGTAGTTCTATAGCACATTCATTGGTGGTAGCTGTCCTGTTGCGCTAGCTCGCTATCTGCTTGCTCTGCAGTGTCGTATGTTGCACTGAAGTCAGTACTGCGCTCTCGGAAATGCCCCATCAAGAAAGGAGAGGATACATATTATTTTACACAATACATTTAAACAGCCATCAAAACCATGTCACTGGCAGCCTCAGCTCCCAATCCAATCCCAGAATTTGTACTCACATCACGTGACTGGAAGCAGGAAGTGAAAGTACATTTATTGGGTGTTCCTCAGGTCCAGCTGTTAACGCCCCAAAATGGTGACAGTTTACGCAAACACCAGCCCAATGCACTGTGATTGTTGCCATGGTAATAGCGTTCAACGTCGATCCGACACAGCTCCCTGCCTTAATTTATGAACATTTACTTTGTTACCAACGGATGTGTGATTAATAATGCTTTGTTTCTATCCATATTTTCCACCAAGACCCCTTACTAAATACCAAATACGATGTTGTGTGTCAGAAGAAAAGCTTCAGAAACAGGACTTCAGAAACTCAGAGGATAAAAAGCACATGAAACAAAACTGAGTTGATCCTAACTTATTTTTATAACTCAAAAGACTTACTGGTCAGAGGTCATTTGCATCACAGACAGTCAGTAATATGTACACAACCCTAAACCCTATCACGGTACTATTCTAACATCTGGGTAGTGCTTCCACCAGCAACAAATAGCCTTCACAGTTACATACATTAATGTAGGGTAATGAGAGGTAGATGGGAGTTCCTCAATGTTACAAGTTGATATACAGTCAGTTACACGTGCTGTCACTTACCCCATATGACTTTTGTCACTTTGGGGCGAATCCTAATTTATACTTAAGTCGAATTATCACTCAGTCTCCCATTGACATCAATGCAAGACTACCTGAAAATGTGATTTTGTAAAAGTAAGACTTTTCCCCTTTATGATCAGTATGTGTCATGTATCCCATTGAAAATCCCCTCGTGCTTGTGTGTACTGGAGCTATAGGCCATAGCTTTCTGCCGAGAGCTGAAAAGGCAGTTTTTTATCACGTTTATCTTGCATCGTGGTGTAATCAATAGATAATCGACAGATGAATCTGGAATGTAATGCTGCGACAGTATTTGCCAGCTCTCTGTGTTTGGGGCAAATACTGACAGATGTTTCGTATACATCCTCTTTACACTCACAAACAGAACTTTGTGTTTTTATGATATTATATGCTACTGCTTGAAGTGTTCATTCACATTTTGAATGTTAATTTATGTTTTAAAATGAGAGCAAATCGTTTTATTGGTGTGGTTGGTAGTATCGAAAGAGAAAAAACATATTTTGTCAGCTTTCCTTTTCGATTAATAGTCATGATTGTAATTTTTGTTTTCTGGTTGATTGGAACCATGAAATAATCAGCTATTTCTACTTCTACTCTGTATCCTAAAGCCAGGAACGATATTATCTTGTACCTTCCACCAATACATAGGACTCCCTGCAGTATACAATCATAACACCTCGTTGCTTTGGGTAAAAGACAAGCACAGATGAATAATTTTACAAACCCTGAATATTCAGACGCTGAATTTGTTTGTAATTTTGACGTTGTTGTTTATGCCTCCTTTCGAGTCCAAACCAGGTTTGTTTTTATAGCTCTTACCAAGTATATAGTTTAAAGGCCGTCGTTGTATGGCTATGTTAAATGTCACTTTATATGAATCCTGATTGTACTTTTTAAATGGTCTAGTCTATAGGCATTCTCTAGCATATTCTATCACAGTAAAGTTTGTGCTGATACTAAGTGTCCGACGAAATCCGAAATCCAATAAAAAAGTAAATGTGTTAATCCACCTCGTAATTTGCAATGTCTGTGGTAAACGCACTTCATTTCCCCTCATTTCCCCTTAATTTCCCCTTTTTTTTACAGTTTTCTTTTTACTGGCCCTTTATCCAAGGAATTTAACCCACAACCACTAATGTAAACAATAGTCATTGAACATACGGTCATGTCATAAATGGCATACCGTACATTGACAACCTATAATAACGTTAAAGTTAAATAGCATGCAAAAAAAAAACAAGGCACCTAAATTGCTGCCTATCATATTTATTGAGTTACATACAGGATTAAGTGGTCTGACTCATGTCAGTACTCAGTGGCTTAAAGTTCAGCCCTCCACACAGATACTATTACTAGGGCCCAGAATTGTTCCTGACCTAGTGACCTGGAAAACTCAGGGCCCTAACTATAACACCAACCAGTTGCGGTGTGATACCAATTTACCAAAAAATACATTTTTGGTTTCTCTCCTGATTGTTTGTCGACCCGGTATTGTATCTATCTTCCATTGAAGTGTTTGTATCTCAGATCCTACTGTACTTGGGTGTTTGCTTTCTTCTTCTAGCTTCCTCCATTTTAGAAAAACTTCTTCAGATATTACTAGACAGGTTTCACCTGGGTAATATACTTTATTTTCTGTCTTTTAGTTGTTTGAGTTGATTGTTCACGCCGTCCTAGTTAGTGAACCTAGGGACCAATAGAAGACAAGCTAAAAAATCAAACGCGACATCGCAATCTCCTCGGCCATCATTTCGACAGTTCAGTTCAGTTCAGAGTTCAGGGGTCGATCAGAACGCTACACATAGAAACGTAACATAGGCTAGGTCAACCACGATTGCTCCTATTTTCCATGATATAGAAGAATATATGTTCTATGTTGTGACTCATCCATTGTTTAAGATACTTTGCAAACCTGTCTTTATTTGAAAACTAGTTTCCAAGTGATCTGTTTGTGAGCTATGTGAGTCGGACGATTGTGTCAATAAACTTTCCAGGCGTGTTTCAAAGAAGTGTCTGTGCCGGCTTTTCTCATAGAACTTGAATAGAACATAAATGACAAAAAAAATGTGATTACAAGTTAATTCTATATTTTCTATCACATCTCCAATATCTTAATATGATTGGACTATCTCCGATACGTATCCAACTATAACATGCACTTGATGACAAATTCTTATTTATTATATTATATCCATACTCTTGATTTGAATTAATCCAGTAAATGTCTCTTTTTTTTTTTGTTACATTTATTTAACTTTTGTTTAACCTGGAAGGGCTCGTTGAGATTTACACTCCTTTTCAAGAGTGTCCTGGCCAAACTACAGGTAATCTAGTAAAAAAAACAACCTAGAATTCACAAGAGTATAGCAAAATCATAGAGAAGGCCAGCCACCCTGGTGTAGAAAGTGCAGTGGTGCGTAAGGGTTTTGCAGTTTAAAATACATCTCAGTGCTCCATGGTAAAGGGTGTCAATTGATCTCAAACACTGAGAGGAAGCATTCACATATAAAATATCCCCATAGTCTAGTATATGTAGCTGATACTAGCCTCCTGGATTCAAAAGAAAATCAGGCCTTATTCCTAAAATAAAATCCCAACTTCAATTCTTTTTTTTAAATGTACATTTTTGAATATGCAATTTAAAAGAGAGGCCGTCATCAATTAAAATGCCAAGATATTTCTATGAGGTTACTGTTTCAATCTCATTGCACTGACAGGTAGTAATAGGTGAAAGGTTCAGAGGTATATTTCTTGCTTTAGCAAAAAAACATTAGATCGCAGTGCTAGCTGTGCCACTAGAGATTCTGGGTTCGAGTCCAGGCTCTGTCGCAGCCGGCTGCGACCGGGAGACCCATGGGGTGGCGCACAATTGGCCCAGCATCATCCAGGATAGGGGAGGGTTTAGCCGGTGGGGGGCCGGGAGCAGTGCATGCTGACACGGTTGCCAGGTGTACATTGTTTCTTCCAGCACATTGGTATGGCTGGTTTCCGGGTTAAGTGGGCATTGTGTCAAGAAGCAGTACGGCTTGGTTGGGTTGTGTTTCGGAGTAGGCACGCTCTCGACCTTCGCCTCTACCAAGTACAGAGCCCTGGGGCACACCATTACAGACAGACAATTTAACAGACATGAGCCCATCAAATTGAGTGCACTGAGTTCTATCAGGCAGATAGTTAGCAAACCATGCAACTGCATGTGCCGAAAGACCAATGCTCGACAGTCTCTGCCTTAGAATAGCATGATCAACTGTATCAAAAGCCTTAGAGAGATCAATAAAAAGTGAGACACAGTGATGTTTTTTGTCAAAGGCTTCAGTGATATCATTTAAAAACCTTCATGGCTGCTGCAATTGTGCTATGCTTCTTCCTGAAGCCCAATTGGTACATTGATAAAACAGAGTTAGTATATAAAAACTATTAGCTGTTCACTAACAAGGGTTTCAAATAATGTTACAATCCATTGATTAAGATTACTGTCATCCCCCAGCCACGCTGATTGCATGGATCATGAACACAGTTTCTGTCAGCATAGTCGTAAAACACACAGGAATCCAGACCTACACAACCCTGACCTTCTGTGCTCCAGTGGACCTTGGTGCTTTCGGTGGTATGTGATTTGGGGCACCTGTTACATCATGTGTTTTGGACGGCCCCAGCTGCCTAGGTGGTTTATGTTCAACCGGGGTCCTCCAGGGGACACCAGGCTTAGGGTCAGGGGTTCCAAGCACTGCAGGCAGCTACCACCTCACCTCAAATATCCCTCTGATGTCCCCAGATATACATATGTCTGTCAGTAGTGGATTAATAGCATGTAAGACATGGTAATATCTAGGAGGAGGAATGAAGTCTGACAATAATCTAGACGATATATATCAAATCTGTCATCAAGGTGTATTAGTATCCCATGACTCTGTTATAAACTGATGGGTCATAGTTAATGTCCATAGGTAATACTCTGTGATGATGAATTGAATGTTCATGTGTTTAAAAACGTTATTTTGAATACATGCAGTCCTTATACCTGCTTTACAAAGGCCCTTGAGGTAAGACCTTTACAAATAAACAGCTAAAAACCGCAAACCATGAGCTCAAACTCCATTCTGACTCCTCCAGCGAAGGCTGAAGAGAACAGACCAGTTCAAGATTGCCATCTAGTGGATATATATATAAATAGTTCCACTGACCAATGAGAATCTGTTTTGGCGATGGGTCGTCCTATGGGAGCTTTCCTCAGCTGTCGACACTGTCTCACTTAAATATGCCATCACCGTCACACCTGAAGATGACAGTGACATGGAATGAACAGAAGCACTAAGACCTTTACTTCAATATCTATCTGAAATATTCCCAAGTGGTCTATGTGCAACCAAAAGGTGGCAGAAACATTGTCGGCCTCTAAGTGTTTGTTGCGTCTTTATTTGATACCTGTCATTCTAGAACCTTCCTGAAATACTCCAATACAGTCTTTATGTTGGACATGATGTCTCTATGTATTAGTCCTCCCACAGCTGTTAGCCTGAGTGTTACATTCTCTTCACATCTCCCATAACCACCCATGATGTGATGAATGCTCTAGCCTTTAGATGCTGAGGGTAACTTGCACATGTTCTGTTGAACGCAATCGTTTTGTGGGGATTCGGTGGGGGTTGGGTGGTTGTCCTAACGGGAGGTAGGTGTGCACATTTTCCGTGTTCATTTAGGCGTATGCGATACATCTTTCTACATGTGTATAGATGTCAGGATGCCGCAGCATGATTTTTTCCCCCTCCATCTTTCTCATTTGCAGTAGGTAGGGCTCTACCATACTAGTTCATCTTCATTTTCTGCCCTTACAATTTTTACAGTTCTCTCATAACTCATACAATATACATCTAAAACAAGATTTTAACAAAAATAATGATTGAACAATCCAAGTCTAAATATACTTATTCTGATTTATACCATACAACAAATGAAGATATATGTATCATTCAATAAATGTACTGTCACCTACAATTGTATGTAAAAGTTATACATAAATCTAAATATGAATGTATTAGCCATATCAGCTCAGTTGGTCCTGTGTGGCTCAGCTGGTAGAGCATGGTGCTCACAATGACAGGGTTGTGGGTTCTATTCCCACGGGGGACCAGTATGGGGGGAAAAGTATGTACTTTTGCATCTGCTAAATGACTGAAACATTTAATAATAATACTACTGCAAATATTCTGCTTCATAATGTATGTCGTGTGAATGTTCAGGCTAACAAATGAAAACAGAGAGGCAACATGAACTAAACAAAGATAATACATTTAATAGTGTTTCTCATTAGGGCAATGCAAGATACAATGTAAACATGAACGAGACACAACAACAACAAAAAGGTTTTCAAAATGAGAACGTTAAAAAAGGGACGGCCCTGTTTTCAAAATGAAACGCTGGCACACAGACCAATTCCTACGTTTCCCGTTGAAGAGTAGACTGATTCGATTATTTGTACATTTGCTGTACTTTCACATACACTTATTGACTTACTGATGCAAAATCATGACATGTCCTGACATGTCCTGCTGCTTTATCGCTTCGTCGCGCGACATTACATTTTGTCACACCGAATGACTCACGTCAGTGACATTTACAAAAGGAATCCGTTTCTCTTGAACTCCAACCTCCCATGACACCTTTATTTTGAAAACAGGACTAGTCTCTAGAGTTGAACACAAATGTTGCATGAGAATAATGCAAATTAAAAAAAGAGAGAAAAACAAATATTATAGCAACTCCTTTGGTCCAACTCGAAGCACTGGTGGTATGATGTAACAGAGTTGACATGCTGGTAGTGGGTCATTATTGTTTCAAGTTTGGGTATAAGGACCTAGACGGTTTACAGAGCATAGGTTTAGAGAGTATAACTTTGGTTTGAGGCCTTGTCTACAAATTGGGTTTTTGTGACAGTGTTGGAGATTTGCCACACTACCTTCTACTGTAAATAGGAATTAGACTATAACTGGCGTCACTGATGAAGGCCTTATCTTAGGTAATAACAAGACTTTTGACTACGCCAACTAAAATGTATTCAGTGACCCCTCAAATGACACACATCTTTATCTGACAAATCCTCCCTCCAGAAAATATGGATGTGGCAATAAATATGGTCCATATTGGTACCCATACAAAAAAAAAGCAAGGTAGTTCCAAGCAGTGTGAGCAGTTATTGCTTAGTGCGATGTGACATGATGTATCTGTCTGAGGGGAAATTAAAGAGAGTATAAAGTAGTAATTAGAACAGGAAGTCAAACAGTGAGAGTCTCAGCACGGCAGGAACCACAAAAAAAAGAACCAGCATGCTCTATTCCTCAGCCATGCAATACATTAGCATTCTAAACAATGCCCCAACGCCACCTGTTGTGTTAAGCAATTGTGTTAAGTAACACTTGGCGTAGTCGGCAGTCCCATTCCACCTGTCTGAAGAGTTACCATCAGTTCTAGCACTGAGTAAGCTTTTATCCCTCTCCTTTTCTTCTTATTTTCTTTCATTCATTGACTTCCTTCATGAGCAAACAACTAAAATTTCACTCTAAAAAAGTTATGTTCAACATACCTACTAAAAACAACCCTTAGGTTAAACACCTCGCAACCCTTTCACAAACACCTACTACTAACTTTCTCAAAACATCACATCTCCTACCACCCTAACCTACCCCTTCTCTCATTAACCTGACTCTCCAGCCTCTCCCTTCACACCAGGAGAGAATATGCCATCAGACAGAAGTTGAAGCTTCACCACAGCAAATGATATAAAGCTGAATAAATCAGACACATGATTAATATGCCACCCGCTAAAAAGCTGGAGAGAGACAGAACGAGAGAGACAAAGAGTGAGAGCATCTATCCATCTTCGACAGCCACAATCTCATTCGTTTTAGATTAGCCCCTCGTGGCTGTGTTTCCCCGCTATCAGGACGCCACCGGCGCGAGACTTACTGGGCTTCAAAACTTTAACTACCGCAATTAAAATGGTGTTTTGATAATGAGATTTCACCGTCACGCATCGTACATGGATTGTTCATTAGCCCAAGCTGTGGGTGATGGGAGAAGAGGAGGAAGGAAGTATGATGCAGTGTTATTCATTGTCTCTGATGGAAGCTGTTGCTACTGGTTTTAACGGAAGTCTAGTCAGCATGAACAGAGGAGCACAATGTCCACAACTGTATCCAGCTCCTCTGTCTCTAACTCTCTCTCTCTCTCATTATCTCTGTCTCGTTCTCTCATTCTTGCCATGTCATCTACATTCCACAATCTGATCCATCTCAGGTTTCCCAACTCATCCCACACACAACCAACCTCATCCCTGACCTCCTCCTATCTTTCTCCTGAACTCACCTGCACGCAATCCATCTCATCACAGTGCGCACGTCCTCTCTCTCAAACACACCAACACACAACATCTCACATCACGTGCTTCTACGACCCAAACCTCATACACTAGATGCACTCAACATATGCAATCTCTTTGTTCTTCCTACTCCAAGTGACTGGGAACTACAAGCTTTGGTTGAGGCGAAAGAAAGAAAAAGAACATGGCAGAAGTATGGTGGAATAGGCCAAAGCGTGAGCAAGGAGGCACTAGTAAAGGAAAAGTAGAAAAAAAGAGCTGTGAGGAGAAAAGCCATTCCGGCTGGTGCTATCTAGGATTACTAGGCTTAAGGGAAGGTCACGCTCGAGAAGGCCCGCCAATTTGTTAAAATAAAAACAGAGAAAGGAGACAGGGGCAGAGAGTCGAGGCAGTGTGGCGTCAGTAGGGACGGTCTCACTTGGCTGAATTCGCAAATATGGGAGAGGCTCTAATCTATTCTCTCCGACATGAATGGCATCCCTCGTCGTTATGTGCGTGTGTGGCCCCTGCATGGGTGCTACTTTACCACAAATCTGTGGCACCCTCCACCAAAGTTAAAACTCAAGGGTGTGTGTGTGTTTCTTCCCTATAAAACCCACTGGAGGGGAAAGGAAATGAACTGAGTCCTTCCAAAGCCGGGAAGCACCTTAACTGTTATGTGGGGATAAGTGATAAAAAAAATCATCTGTAGAGGAAACTTTTAAACCAACCAGTTTTAGTGGACCTCAAGAACATCACTGTTGTAATCTGTGGACAAAGAACCAAACCCATGTAGTATTTTCTCTCTTTCTCCTCAGAAGATTCTAAACATTCTGAACATGGTCAAGTCTGAAATGAATTCCCATGGGGCTTAATCGAGGACATAAAAAAGTGTTTTCTTATATTTGGTGGTAGGTATAGGTTTGGAAGTGGATGGATTAAACTACGATGGCCCTGTAAGTACACATTCCCGACAAGACTACCGCTTAACAGCTGACATTACGCGGTTGACATCTGCGATGGTTCCAAATGTCACTTTTGCCATGGAAACAGGGTTGAAGAGGCCGGCATGGCTTGTGTTCAAATGGCATGGAGGCATCTGCGTACTGTAGGTGGAGGAGAGAGACTCTCCAAGAACAAAAACATTTTGTTCAGGCACAAACGTGACAGCTCGAAGGCAGTCTGGTGAGTACCTAGAGGCCCTCGATGCTGACACAACTCTTACCTCTGTGGATCTGTGGTAGAGAACAGCTAGATGTTAACGAGGTCGGAACCCGGGTCATTGGGTTCTGCCGGTGCCATTCACAGTCCACTAGCCACGCACGCTAGCCAGGAGGAAGGACCAGAAGGGATTCTTACGTGGCCATTGGTTAAAAATCCTGTCCATCATGTCACAACATTTTGTGCTGTAGCTCAATGGAAGTAAGCCTCTCCAATGGGATTGGAGAAGGTTCAGTGCCATTAGCAGCTGTTGCTCTTTTGAAAAAGGCTATTTTAAAAAAGCAGTGGACCTGAAATGAGTCATGACCTAAAGGTGTTTACATGACAGATGATGGCTTGAATTGATTAAGGGATATACAGTATATTTTTGGATCATATCTCCTTAGACGAGAAAGGTAATGTTGATCATGTTTTTCTATAGCTATGCTTTTTAAAGATGCCTATTTGTATTGCACATTTCCTCATTATTATATTTCTGAAAGATGTTCAAATACAATGGGGTGAAAACGAAAAACAAAGAAGAGAAAATGATATTTTTGACCAAAACATTTAACAAATTATAAAAATAAAAAAAATACATAATACTGAATATGAAAAAGACGAGCTTGACACATTACAATTCCCTTGTAATTTGCAGGCGCAGGCAGAGAAGCCATGTAAATTGAGCTCAATTAAACAATAGCGATATGCATTAATATGTGCTGAAGCGAAATGTTATGGGTGATTCAACACGTTTACATAATGCCTTTGTCGAGGGGAGGGAGATGGGTTAGGGGTTCTGTATCAACTGTAGTTGTACTATACATAGACCTAATTATTGATTTCCATTGCTTTACATGGGATATGATGGGTGAGATAAAGAGCATTTTACCCTCCATTTGTGAAGCAGAACTAACTTCAGCTTCTATAGATCTGTATGCAAGGGCTTGAAATTCATACCAAATAGACTGTAGAAATATCAAAAAATTATACAGTATATCACACATTATTGACTTTTGTACTAGGTTGCGGGGTCTAGTCCAGTCTAGTGAGGCAGTGGATAAATATTTGATTGTCAAACCACAAATGGGAGGTAAAAACATTAGTTCAAAATAAATAAGATTTGAATCAGGCATTACGTACAGACCAATAAGGAGAAAGGAAGTGTCCATGATTCTGCTAGTTGCAGCACACAGCATGGGGGGGGGGAAACGTCATTTAGAAGGTTGGAAAAAAAGATAGCCAAATACAATAAAGTGAACTAAAAAAAATGATAAACTACAAAAAAAAAACCTGATTAACTCTTAGCTGCATTAATATTTGAAAACATTAAATTATGTACAGGCATTGTGTAGTTGGTAGTTTCACTGACCAGCAGTGCATTTGGTATTGCATTGTAACTGCCGGTTTGTAGGGCAACAGGAAAAAGTGTGTTGCAGTAGCATTCGTCTCCCACAAGAGAGTACCATGTACAGTATCCAATTATTATATTGTGAGGAGCATTGGCATCCTCCAATGACTTAGATATTTTTCAACTCAGGAGTTGAAAAACTTGAGGTAAAAAAATATGCATATTAAATAGTTAAAAAAAAAAATCAATAAATAATATGCTGAGTATTTCAACTGCATCCTTACATTAATGCACTGTAAACAAGTGTTAAAGTGCATTAATTCACAAAAAACGGAACTTCAATCTTCATTATTGTCTATGTGTGATCACACTGTAACAACAAAAAACAACTATGGTTGGCTAAAACAGATATAACTGCGATCGAGCAGGTACAATACTTTGTTTAATACTATAATACTGTCCAGCAGAAAATGTCATGAAAAGTTAGTGTTTAACCTCAATTGAGAAGCTCACACACTGTTAGAAAAATATTTCAGCAGTCTTGAACACCAGCCAGTTGAAATAGTACTTCATTTGGATTTTCAATTGGGGATCGTTTTGAAGTAATATCAGTATTGAGTTTGGGGAAAACGTATAATTAAATAGTAACTCAAAATAGTCCTGCAGCACTATTCTAAATCCAGTAGATACCAAACTACTTTTAAAGAAAGGAAGTAAACATAAACTCCATTGCATACCACATAAACCAATACTGCACAGCAATATCCGCATATTTCAACATGCTTTGATTTGGGTTCAGAAAATCCAGATGCCCAGATGTTATCAAAACATATATTTTTTTAAACTTTGTTTTAGGTATTTTTTTGAATACACTGTATTAGGCTATTTGTGCCCATAAATAAATAGAACATCTACAAAATAGCCAATGAAATGATATTCTGCATTGGTTTAATCACATTGTGGGCTCGAGGCTGGGATTTAAAAAACATTATTAAGCCATATTTCCAGTACTTATTTTCTGTGCAACTGCAACTGCGATTGCTACACTGTATACAGTAAAGCGTATATAAAAAGATATTTGTCTGGGACTAATACAGACAACTTAGTGTGTAAACGTATTGTGTAAAGTAATATCTTGGTGGTAGGTAATTATTTTATTTTTTTACTGAAAAGCACCTTAAATTGGATTTTATTCCCCCAATAAGTATACTTTAATTAGATTTCAAGCTTGACAGATTTTGGCTTTATTTGCATGCAAGAATCTGTAGGCTTGGTTGAAAATATAGAATAAGAAGTGGGACTACAAAAACAGGGTGAAACTACAAAGTTCGTCGAATTACGTGTACCTCAACATAGATATTCCATTAGTGAAACTTCAGAGATCCGAATATCCGAGAGGAAACTTTGACTCTTTCCAATTCTGGGCTGTCGGTGGAGTGTTACACAAGAAAGCAGAAATACATCTCCAAGGACAGACAAAAAGACACACAGAGACACTAAAGAACAAAACATACAATAATGACTAAAAAAAATAATCAAAGGATTAGTCATTTTAAGTGAGTCAATTGTGACTCACTGAGAGTCACTGATATCTCTCCCTTTCTCTTGTTTCTTTCTTATTTGATTCTGAACATTCTACTACAACACTCTAGATTGATCCTATTCGCTCGGTAACGTTCCTAAAACACTCCTACTCAAGTGATTCTCTTGAACGTTACAAAAATTATTTTGGGGGTATTCATGCTCGTAGGCCTATGGCACTGTCATACATTTGGTAATGATGTTGATTCACCGATGTGTTCCGTCCACTTCTTCGAACCCCCATTCAGTTGATCATCTACAAAAAGGCACCTATTTGGCATTACAGTCAGAAGGGCAGGTATAAGGCTTGCCATCATTGCCCAGCTATCTTCTCTTTCTAATGTAAACCCCTTCTAGAAGGTGTCGTGTCAAATCGCATCGTTCCAAAGTTCCAAAAACATATTTGTGTTTCTAACACTTGGGTTGGCCAACCCCATTTTCAGTCTCTCGTTACATCCCATATCGCACACAAAAATCTGGACTTTTAGTCTTTTATGTGTACATTTTAGTAAACCAGAAATAAAAGTGTCTCTTTCTCATTATAAGGTTAAAACAACATTTTTTTTTTAACATAAAGTATTTCAGAATCAATTATTTGTTTACATATTTGGAGCATATTGCTTGTGGTAGCTCTTGTGGGGTAACATTCTTATGGAGTGATGTCATCACCAGTATTCTTAGTGACATCATCAAAGGGGGGAATTGTTATTATTATTAGGCCATTACTTTTTCCTCTCTAGGTAGTTGGAGGGGACCCAGCCCTTGCGGGGATGCAGGGCATCTTGGACCTTGCAGTACCACCACCCGTTGGGGTTCCTGTCTAGAACCTCCAGGCAGGTGCCCTCAGGGAAGCCCATGGTCTCATCGTCCCCCCGGTAGTCAGCGATGGAAACATATACCTCCCTCCCCAGGTTGTTATGGATCAGCTGGCTCTTCTCGATAGGCTTGGGCCTGACCGTGGAGACGGGGATACCATTACGCTGCACAACAACCCCAACCCTGCTCAAGGCGTCCGTCCCGCCACCGGCGCCAAATCGTTCCGCCGAAGACCCCCTGGTGGTGATAGAGCGCTCTGAGGGTCTCGATCGGGTCTCGACTGTGACGGGTTGCGCACGCACAGCGTTGAAAGAGGAGTTACGGCGCACGCCAAGAGTAGCGGAACCGGAGCGGTACTGGTCGGTACGATACTGGTTGTGGGCGGCCAATGACTCATTCCGCCTCAGGGAACTTGTCATGTAATGTTGACTGACCATGGCGGGCTGTGGCGCAGACACGAACACGGACTGGGGTCTGACGGCAGACTGCGGTCTCACCCCACCGTTCCTCATTCTCGCGGCTCCGTTAACCAGCACAGCCGGCTTGGAGAAGCCCCCAGGAGGCTTGGAGGGGATGGGGGGAGTGTTCCTCGATCTCAGACCCCCTGGCGTGTTGTGTACCTGGTGGTGGTTGGTGAGTCCCTGGAGGTTGATGTCGTTGAGTGCCAGCACGCGCTGCTCATTCTTCTCCAGGCTGTTGGACTTGCTCCCGGTGCCGCTGCCCGACCCAGAGCGCTGCCCGTCAGACTCGGACCCACCGCCGTCCCTCCCTTGGCGGATGGGCTCCAAATAAAAAGTGGGCGCCCAGCCTTCCTTGTCCCGCCAACGAATGTACCACCAGCCGCTCTCCTGCCTCTCCAGGACTTCCACCTCCACCCCAGATGGAAAGCTCAGCTCTGACTCCTGGACCTTGTCGTAGGCGTCTGTGGTCCGGTATAGGTTGAACCCTTCCAGATCTGAATCTCCCCGGCTCCCTTTGGAGTAGATGGAAGAGAGGTCTGAGGTGCTGTTGAGGGAAGAATGGGAGTCCTCCGACGAGATGACGGAGGCCGTCTCTGAGTCTTTGAGCCCATGGACGGTATGCCGGAGCTGACCCGTGGGCCTCAACTGGCGTCTCAGGGAAGTGATGTCCATCCTCTCAGGGCACTGTGGCTCTGACTTGGTGGTGAGCAGAGGTTTAGGCCTCACCGAGGGCTTGAGCTTGGTGGAGGGGCTCTGGCCTATCCTTTGCTCCACCGTCCGGATGCCTGGAGGTTTCCTGGAATCTCTACCCGATTCGTCTGAGGACAACCTGGGGCTGGTGTCGGCTTTGGCTAGGGACTGGCTTCGGCTCAGCTCCGGGGCGATCTTCTTCAATGGCTTTCCCCCTGCTAGAGGTGAAGACCCTGAGGGTTTGCGGGGTACAGTCGAGGAGTGGTAGATCCTTGGGGAGTTGGAACCACCGCAGCCTTTGGCCGAAGCCCCTTCATCACCACTACTGCGCCTGAAGCCATCGTTCTCATAGATACATTCTTCCTTGGCCATCTCTTCAACGGACCTGAAGGACCTTCTTCTATAGCTGATAATCACAGGGGAGGTCTTGCAGACCGGAGGAGAACTACGGTACTTCTCACAGACCACGCTGTTGATTTTCACCTCCAGGGGGCGATGTATTGTCTCTCCCTTCAGGGAATCTGTGTCCGACTCGCCCTCGCATCCAACAGCGGGAACGTCGTATTCCGGTTCCTCATACACTGTGGGCCGGCTGGGGGATTCTGGGGCTTTGGAGGATGAGGAGATGGAGTGACTGGGTGAGGGTGATGGTGTCTCTTCTGAGTCTTGCTTTTTGGTGGGTGGAGCTGGGGGCGGGACTTTGGGGCGTGTAAGCGTGCTGGTTCGTCGGCTAAGGTTGGGTTTCTTGCGTTTGTCGATGTAGGAGCAGGGGGCCCAACCCTCCGTCTCCCCGATCTGGACATACCACCAGCCCCCGGAGTTCTTCTCTATGACCTACAGAGAAGACAGGTGGGAAGATAACCAACAGTCAGACACACTTGATGGAGCTATCACTTTATAATCAACATTCAGCCTCACTTGAACTTCACACTGATGAAAATAGTATTTTTAACAATGGGTCCTGATCAAAAGTAGTGCCCTATAAAGGAAATAGGGTGTCATTTAGGAAGTAGACAATGTTTCTCATACATGTAGATCTCTTGAGCATTGCAGTTATACAGATGTAGGATCTTAATTTGATCACCCTGCTGCAGAAGAATTTGGCATCTATAATGCACAGGGAGAGGGTCAGAGTAATAGTGTCCTATTTCTCTACTGCTGTTCTCTCCCTCCCTCCATCATCCCCTCCACTATCACACCATCATCCTCCTCATTGACAGATGTAGGACCTTCATTTGATCACTCTGTTGCAGGATGGCTTTCCTGCAATGCAAGACACTTACAACTTGTAGTGCATTTGAGATTTTAAAAGTCTTCTGAAGTGAGTAATTTCCACTTTGAAATTTCAGACTTAATTTCCCCTTAAGAACAACGTATCAACCCCTACAAAAAAAACATGTAGATTCATTATAATCCACATAATAATTCCAATTTCCTGGCTCAAATTACATCCTACATATTCTGGGTATCATTCTTGGTGCGACGGTTAGAGAAATCAAAACAAAAGCTCCTTTCTTCTAACGTGAAATGTCCACCCTGACATCCAGCTGGCCTCTATACAGTACGTTGCCAGCATTATCAAAATGAACAGACCGCCAAGGCCATATCTATGAAGCTTCAGCAGCTGTGTCTCTGGTGAGCTGTCAGTTGTCATTAATATTCCATGTGCTCAGACAGATTTCAATACCAACATATGTACAGCGGTTCTGAGCATAGAGATAGATCATATAGACAGTAGCCTATCCATCTATCCAGAAACGAAATATCTGTGTATATATACTGTATCTATCTCTAAGAGTCTGGGTGCTTACGTCAGCTTTTTGTCCTCCACGGAAACTGATGCCATCAGAGATGCAGGACTGGAACTCTGCGATGGTGTAGTACTCCGCTTCCACAGTAGGGGGCTCTGGTGGCTTGGGTAACTGGAAGCCCTGCACAAACAAGACGAATGGAATAAGAAGCAATCTTGAGTTCAATGTTCTATGTTTATGTTTTAAAAAACGTTTTCTGATACATACTGTATTTGAGAGTGACTTACCAGATTTGTTTCTCTTCTAGGAGGAGGTTTTTGTCGGAGGTTGGGAGAGCCTAATGAATGGAATCATAGATTAGCATCATTTACTGTCAAATGTAGAAATGATAGAAGTGCAATTAGTAGTCTATTGTACACACATAACAGACGAGTACAAACCTTAGTATATCCGTAAAACCCCAATCAAAATGTTATATCACCCAGCACTATATATGTTTTTATTGCATTTTATTACACCCAAATATTAGTCACACAAATATATCCCAGCACCCAAATATTAGTCTAATAGGTATATATTAGCACCCAAATATTAGTCAAATAGGTATATATTAGCACCCAAATATTAGTCTAATAGATATATATTAGCACACAAATATTAGTCTAATAGATATATATTAGCACCCAAATATTAGATTCACACTATACACCTTCGTCTTTCCATGTCTTACCTATAGCCTCAAAGCCTATGTAAGAAGAAAACAATATTTTACTTCCGTCAAGTAAATAGTCTAATTTGAATCACCATACAACTCCATAATCGATGACACTCACCTATCGACACCCTGTGTGGAGCGACACGTGCTACAGCAGGGGAACCAGGTTCCGTCTTCCCCTTACTGTCCTGTAGAGGGCCACTAGCACCAGGGCCCAGGCTAGGACTGGAGGTACCCATCCCAGATCCAGAACTCAGCCCAGGACTCGGACCTGGGCCAGGGCTGGGGCCGTGGTCAGGGCTGGGGTTATAACCTGGGGCATAGGGCATGGGCAGGCTGATCTCACTCTTGGAGATGTGGCGCTCAGGACTGGTGGAATCTCCATCCGTTTGGACATCCTTCGAATCAAATCAAACTTTATTTAAACTGCATTTTTTACAGTAAAAAAAACCCCAATACAATAAAAGAGATATATCGAACAAAAGCTAATAAATAAACTTAAAAAGTGCTTAAAAAAAGCTAAAAGTTCAATCAAATGAAATCTTAAGTTGAAAGCAAAATCTTAAAACCGTACCTTCTCACTGCTGGACTTCTTCTGGAGCAGGTTGCTGATCTCCATGATGTTGCCGATGATCTCCACAGGGCCTGTCAGGGTCTTCTTCCTACCTGGGGATGAGAAGTCCTCCTTCATCTTATTCAGGTATGAGGCCGGGGCCCAGCCCTCCTTCCCCAGGTACCTAGCAGCAAAATAGGGGAGGAAAATGGAAGTTTACTCACCGGTCAAATAGTAACCCTTACCGGTCAAATAGTAACCCTTACCGGTCAAATAGTAACCCTTACCGGTCAAATAGTAACCCTTACCGGTCAAATAGTAACCATTACCGGTCAAATAATAACCCTTAGGGTTACTATTTGACCGGTAGGAGTTACTATTTGACCAGTAGGAGGTTACTATTTGACTATTTGGTCAAATAGTAACTCCTACCGGTCAAATAGTAACCCTTATCGGTCAAATAGTAACCCTTATCGGTCAAATAGTAACCCTTACCATTCAAATAATAACCCCTACCGGGCAAATAGTAATCCTAACCAGTCAAATAGTAAACCCTACCGGTCAAATAGTAACCCTTACCGGTCATATAGTAACCCCTACCGGTCAAATAGTAACCCTTACCGGTCATATAGTAACCCCTACCGGTCAAATAGTAATCCTAACCAGTCAAATAGTAACCCTTACCGGTCAAAAAGTAACCCTTATCGGTCAAATAGTAAACCCTACCGGTCAAATAGTAACCCTTATCGGTCAAATAGTAACCCTACCGGTCAAATAGTAAACCCTACCGGTCAAATAGTAAACCCTACCGGTCAAATAGTAACCTATACCGGTCAAATAGTAACCCTTATCGGTCAAATAGTAAACCCTACAGGTCAAATAATAACCCCTACCGGTCAAATAGTAACCCTTATCGGTCAAATAGTAACCCTTATCGGTCAAATAGTAACCCTTACCATTCAAATAATAACCCCTACCGGGCAAATAGTAATCCTAACCGGTCAAATAGTAAACCCTACCGGTCAAATAGTAACCCTTACCGGTCAAATAGTAACCCTTATCGGTCATATAGTAACCCTTATCGGTCAAATAGTAACCATTACCGGTCAAATAGTAACCCTTATCGGTCATATAGTAACTCTTACTGGTCAAATAGTAAACCCTACCGGTCAAATAGTAACCCTTACCGGTCAAATAGTAACCCTTACCGGTCAAAAAGTGCATCTTGTGTTGACTACAAAGTCATTACAAGCAATACACTGTGATTGACAAGTATTCAATAATTATTTACGAAGTCAAAGGGAGTCTTTATTTTGTTTATTCTCCCACTGACTGTCTACGACCACTAGATGTCCTCATACACATGAAAGAACATAGACTGATTCTGAGCAGAGCAGTAGAACACTGTGGTGTGAGCCAGTAGGGGGGGGGGATAATGTATGATGGATAATGGATAATGTATGAGAGATGTAACAGGACTGTTCTTCAAGCCAGAGCAGAGTAGCATGTGGTAATCATCAGCTGGAGAGTGGAGCTCACAAGGCGTTCGGGGGCCATGAGGAAGCTACAAACAACAGGCCAGGAAATGCACATTTACTGAGTATACAACACACTCTGTCTCTCTTCCACCAACCAGGTCACACACAACGCATTCACCGGATCTCCAACGAGCCACATATGTTAATGGTTTACCATACCATGCAACCGATGAGATGGACCTCTGCCTTGATCACAGTTCCGAAAATAATGATAGGGGACTCATTTCATTAGAGTGTTAGAAAATGTACTTTAACTTTTGGCCCGATTCCAATATGATAAGTCACTTACTTCTCTAGCCTGTAGGCCTTGTTGAAGGGAGTGAAGGATGTAATTGTAATTGGAACTGGGCCCATCCAACATAAAATCACTAATAGGTGTACATTCTTAACTGGAGCAATGTTCTCCGTTGGCTAAAGTGCCAGTCACTCCATGGTGAGGACCAATCAGAGGAAGCCCTGCACAGTAAGAACCAATGGGAGGAGGTGAAGCTCACCTGATGTACCACCAGCCCTCCAGGTTCTTTTGGATGACCTCCACGGTGACCCCTTTCTCAAAGCCGATCTCGTCCTTCCCCTGGCTGGCGTACGGCTGCACCGTCGTGTACTTCTCTTCTACTCGGGTCGATGGAAGGAAGGACAGAGAAAAAAGGAGAGAATCAACATTTCTGTTCAGTAAATCCCAGTCATGAACCCCTTGGAAAACTCCCATTGAATATCCCAGTCACGAGTTATCTACTGCAACAACCAAAGTATTTCAATCAATTAATGTTCTCTTAGAAAGCAACACAGAGGTAAAAGTATCGGGAATCACCCAGTTAGCCATTTTATCTGTTTTGTTTTTTCAAGCCCGCATGGATACTGTATCCATTCCAATCGTATCCTCCAATACAAACACAAACAGCACCCACTACTGGCCAAGCCTCTCATCACATCCACAACACTCTCAAACTCTTCCTTATCACAGCTAGAATGTGACAGAGGCAACCCAGCCAGGACCCACTGTGGACCCATAATAACCACCGTTGAGCGAACAACACAGCAGACTGGATCCATTTGAAATGGCTGGAGAGCTGCAGAGATGCAGTATGGAGCCGGGGCCTCCCTGTTGGAGATAAGGAACCTGAAGCTCTCAGATCTTTATCAGGCTACACTTGGCTGCCCAGAGCCAGATAAGGGAAATCCCAGCGGCCACACTAGAGTGGGATGATCCATAGGGGAATTAAACTACTGTGGGAAAAGCCAAGTGTAAGTATGAGGGGTAGTAGTGGGGGGGTAGATAGATAGGGCCACTTTAAGCAGCTGTTGCTTCAACGGGTTGGATATACAGGGGCATGGGAGGGAATGGAGATATAGACAAGGGAGAGAATCGGAGTTGGTCCGGTGAGAATGGCTTGTGTCTCAAATGATCCCCCATATTGCCCCATAGAGTGAACTACCTTTGACTATATCAATAGCAGTGCAATATGCAAGAAATAGTGCACTATAGGACGACTATAGTGTCATTCTGGACACAGCCAATGTGTCCCTTGGTGGGATGGGGAAGTGAAACAGGAGGAACGGGAGAGGCATTTCAGAGGTGTGAACGTGCGTGTGTCAGTCTGTTTACAATGGGTGGGGTGTGGTGAGGTTTTAGTGGGAACACATTCTACTGCTGCCTGTCATTCCAGAGGGAGCTGAAGGGCTTGGGTCAATTATAGAGAGCTGTAAGGAATGTCTATGGGGTTTTTGGACTAGGTAGCACAGGGAGTGTTCGTAGGGTGGGGGTGGGTGTGTGGTTGAGGACGTCTGAGTACTTGGAGTGGAGAGGGAATACTGTGTGGGTTTGTGACAGTGTGTGTGTGTGTGTGTGTGTGTGTGTGTGTGTGTGTGTGTGTGTGTGTGTGTGTGTGTGTGTGTGTGTGTGTGTGTGTGTGTGTGTGTGTGTGTGTGTGTGTGTGCCTGTGAGTGTGCGTGTGTATTCAAACATACGTATCATGTGTGTGAGCATGCTCTCTGGACATGTACTGTATGCGTACGTGTGTCTCACACTGTCTTAGTGAGTGTTTGACCAGTCAGCTGGGCCCAAAGCCCCAAACAGTGAGTTGAGAAGGAGGTTATCAGCACACTGCCATAAATCACGTTAGACTCTGCTGTAACTGATCCTGTTCTCTAGACATACAGACAGAGGAACAGGGTTGAGGAGACTGGATAGAGTGTTTGACCTAATGACTCGCCCTGTCAACAACACATGAGGTAATCGATGAGGTGAGGTCATCCTGCTGTCACTAGCCAATCAACACCTATGGATTTCATGGGACCAGCCAATCAGACTGTACTGACCTAACATTGGGTCAGAAGAATTTGTGGGTTTGACCGAACAATGCAATAACAAGGGATCCATTTGTTTTTCTTGGGAGTATTTCTGGCGATAAAGTTACCAAAGCTAGACCCATTGACCTGAGGTAGGGTCAGAGTAAGTGGACAATAAAACAATAACAAAGCGATCCATTTAGCTTCCTCCTTTGTCTTCTTTGGGAGTATTTTGCCGATAAAGTGAACAACTTTAGACCCATTGACTTGACGTAGGGTAGGAACAACAACAAAGTAATCCATTTTTGCTTCCTCCTCTGTGGTGTTAATCCATAAGATTTAGCACCTGGCACTTATCTTCCCTCCTTATCTTGTTTACTATCTCGTTTCCACGGTAACTAAATCCTTGACTCCACGGGAAAATGTTATATTTCTCACAAATGGGTCAAGTATTCCATTAGCAAAGAGTGTTTCTGGGTAGTTTCAGATGAGTTGTTAAGAAGACAATTCATTAATATTGTACGATTAGACTCCCTACTTTCCTCTCTCTAACTCATGCATGCTTCTTTCGCGAATCTTTCTTTAATTCCTCTCATCCTCTCCACTTTCTCAAATCTCTTGCAATAAGGTTGAGCAGGAGGTGGGTAGAGTATTTATGTAATCGTGGAAAGATACATTAAGAAAGAGTGTCCATGTCTCATGACAAGAGTGCATCTTCATAGAGCGAAACCATGAGATACAGTATTTATCCATTACTTATCTCTATGGAGAGAACACTCAGGGTAGAGTAATTCTAAGTATTCTTTATGGTCAATGATCATGTCCCTGATCCCCTTAACTCTACTTTTAGCTTCCTAGAAACTAGTGCTGAGCGATTAACTGACGTCGGTTCAATTACTTGAATTCCATTCCATTTTTTTTTTTTTTTGTGAGCCCAACACTCCATTTCTCCAGTGAGAAATCGAATAATAATAAATCAAGTCAAGAACTATGTGGGACGCCTGGCTGAAGGGAGTTGTAGTTTTCATTAATCAAATTTTCAATCTAGTTCTGTGCAGAAATTTGGTAATTAACAACGATGACCATAATTCATTGCACCTGCTCTTTTTGGTGCAGACAGAGATGGATGCACTTTTACTGTACACAGACAGCATAGACTGCATGAGAGAGGAATGTACTCAATGATGAGAGAGGGATAGAAATAGTTTGTGAAGGTGTGCCTTATCTACTTTGAAGACTAGTCAAATTATTTTGTCAGGCAGCTCTGCTGCATACTAGCTTAGCTAAATAGGATGACTAAAGACAGTACAGTATGGGGAGAACAGAGATAACTTTGTCTGGCTGTTTGGCTGCTAATGCCTGAGCAGAGATGAGATGATGACTTTAAGAATTAAAGATAATAAAGTCATCAAATAAAAACAAAGTAATATACACAAGTGAAATATTATTTCATAGTGATTTTTTATTTTTCTACTGATGTCTACCCAATGGGGACCTGACAGAGACAATGGAATATTTTCAATGTTTGGGGAATTGAATGTTCACTATTTTGCGTTTTGTAATGTCCATTAAAAACCTCTAAAATCATTCTAATATCATTATTTCACAACGAATTTAATATTTAAAAAAAATAATTGAAAACCATTCTTACATTTTTTTAAATAATCGAACAGAAACCGACCCGACCCCAAAAAGCACCAATCACTCAGCACTGCTAGAAACGGTCTGTGCATGCTGCCTCAAAGCGCCCTATCTGTGCTGCCTGATGCAAACATGCCTCGTCTGGCATTCATAATGACCACAGCCAGCAGCATTTTCATGGTGGGATCATTTTGTAGGGTGGAAACAAGGCCTCTAATCAGAAGTCATAAATGAGGTAGCATGCAGCAGTGTTTCTGATGGTGCTGAAAGCAACACTGGACTCCAAACTGACCTGAGACCCTGGCTGTTAAAATGTGTCAGCCTCAACCGGGGACAATATATCACTACTGTCTGTTTCTGCTGGTTGATGTCTCTAGTACAGCATCCTTACACAGGCATGTACTGTACGTTGACCCGAAGTCTCAAGTGAAGTCATCTGGGATATTGGATATGATGATGATATAGAATATTGATTTCAAGTACAGTGAAATGCCTTTCCCAACCATTCAGTAATCAATGTCAGTAGTACTACAACGAAAATATATGACAACGCCTACTAATTATGCCTCACGCAATGATTGTCCTGATTCCTTCATGGCAACAGTTACATCAGTGGCTCACACTAGAGGCCGAACGGGTGATAAACGGGTGATAATTTAACAAGCGCATTTGCGGAAAAAAGCACTGTCGTTGCACCAATGTACCTAACCATAAACATCAATGCCTTTCTTAAAATCATTAAACCTGCATATTTAGTTAAAATAAATTCATGTTAACAGGCAATATTAATTAGGGAAATTGTGTCGCTTCTCTTGCGTTCAGTGCAACAGAGTCAGGGTATATGCAGCAGTTTGGGCCGCCTGGCTCGTTGCGAACTGTGTGAAGACCATTTCTTCCTAACAAGGACCGTAATTAATTTGCCAGAATTTTACATAATTATGACGTAACATTGAAGGTTGCGCAATGTAACAGCAATATTTAGACTTATGGATTCCACCTGTTCGATAAAATACGTAACAATTCCGTATTTCACTGAAAGAATAAACTTTTTTTTCCTCTAAATGATAGTTTCCAGATTTTACCATATTAATGACCTAAGGCTCGTATTTGTGTGTTTATTATATTATAATTAAGTCTAATATTTGATATTTGATAGAGCAGTCTGACTGAGCGGTGGTACGCAGCAGCAGGCTCGTAAGCATTCATTCAAACAGCACTTTCCTGCATTTGCCAGCAGCTCTTCGCAATGCTTGAAGCACAGTGCTGTTTATGACTTCAAGCCTATCAGCTCCTGAGGTTAGGCTGGCAACACTATGGGTGACTATAACAACATCCAATAGTCAAAGGTATATGAAATACAAATGGTATAGAGCGAAATAGTCCTATAATTCCAATAATAACTACAACCTAAAACGTCTTAACTGGGAATATCGAAGACTCATTTTAAAAGGAACCACCAGCTTTCATATGTTCTCATGTTCTGATTAAGGAACTTAAATGTTAGCTTTTTTACATGGCATATATTGCACTTTTACTTTCTTCTTCAACACTGTGTTTTTGCATTATTTAAACCAAATTGAACATGTTTCATTATTTATTTGAGACTAAATAGATTTTTATTTATGTATTATATTAAGTTAAAATAAAAGTGTTCATTCAGTATTGTTGTAATTGTCATTATCACAAATATATATATAATTATAAAAATCGTCCGAATAATCGGTATCGCCCTTTTTTGGTCCTCCAATAATCGGTATCGGCGTTTAAAAATAATAATCGGTCGACATCTAGCTCACACACACACAGAAGTGGATCCATCCACTGTTATAGGCTCCTGCCTGTGATTAAAGCCAGGCTTCAGTATGGGCTACTGCCCCACATTCACACTTTCCACCAGCCTATTCCAGCCCCCCAGTCCTCCTGCTGCTACTCCTCTGAGAGAGCTAGCTACCTAATTGTAACTGCTTCGCTCAGCTCTGGCTGGAGACTATGGTGAGGCTCTGGCAGCCCATATTAGTACATTCACCAAAAGTATCCAAAAGAGCTGGATGTAGTCATCACATGGAAATCGTTGGCTGAGTATTGAACTAGTGTTTTTTTCTCCTGTGCAGTATAAATAGGACCTGGGGGTTTTCCTGACCATCTGAATAGGAAAAACGATGTCCTATGTTATAGATTAGTAAGACTACAACTAGGAAGTGGAGTTTTTCCTGGTCAGGCCATGTGGTTAGGAAGAACGCCTGGCCCGAAAGTATATAGGTCATCGCAGGCCTGTATAAAATTCCTCAACACAGGTACTAACTCATACCATCTGACACAAGTTCCCCCTGTGTTGGATCAGCTCTGTTGAATCACTTATGTTTATTGTCTCTTTGACTGGTCTGGGATCAGAGTTAAGCTATACCAGGTGAGTCACGCCCCATGTATGTTATTGGGAGCCTGGGAAGTTATATGAGTCCCAGGTCAGTTTCAGTAAACAAACAGACAAAAGACAGAGCCAGGTGGGGTGAGTGGGTTAAAACGTATCCTATAACCAGATGGCTGATCTCTCCTGGTCTTATTAGAGGGATGAGAAATTATTCTGGTTCTAGGTAGGGGTAGTCCACAGACACAGATCTAGGATCAGCCTCCCCAAATCCTATCTATATCAATGACAGAGAACATCTAACTGACCTTCAATCAACATATATAGTAACTTCATCCTTCAATATAGTGACTACTTTTTGATCAAATATGGGTAGATGTAGCCTTTTAATAGCCACAGATCTAGGATCAGCTTATCTTCCCCAGATTCCAACCATAACCATTTGAGGATAAATGCAAAGCTGACCTTGGACCAGTTTTGATTAGATACTCAACAGCAACTCTCCATTGAGACATGTTCCAGTATTGCAGTGGCCAGGGGATCTTGGCAACGTGATACATTCAAGAGTGTGAGAACATATCTTTACCAATAAATGTTCACTAAAAACCCAGTCATTAAAATCGAATGGTTCTGAACCTGGAGGGAGTTGTATAAGTACATGAAGTAGCACTACACACAGTAATGTTTAGAACAGCTATTAGCCAACAAGGTTGTTACTGTCGTGCTGTCTGAATCAAATACCCCTCATTATATAATCTGTTTAATGTTAGTAAATGATTCTGCGTAGCAAAATTAAGAAATAATTATCTTTCTAAAAGTAGAGAAAAATGTGGTAAATTTAACTCCGGGAACTGAAATCTACAGGAACACCCAATGTGCTGTTTGTGATGTTGGGGGTTAAGCTGGAGTTGTTGTTGGCTGACTGTCATGGATTTAAAATGAGTTTTCTTACGATGAAGGAATGAGTGTGTATGTGTGTGGTTCTGAGAGAGGCCACTTGAGAGTGTCTGTGTGCTTGTGTGTTTGTGTGTGTGTGTGTGTGTGTGTGTGTGTGTGTGTGTGTGTGTGTGTGTGTGTGTGTGTTTGCGTGTGTGCATGTGTGTCTGTGTGTGTTGACTGTGTTCACCTCGACTCTGCTGGCGGTTCACTATGCCCCCCAAGGTCCATCTGCGGTCCAGTCTCTTCAGATGAGCCTTGCGTCTCTTAGTAACTGATGAAGGGATGGATGGAGAAACCAAAGAAAAACAAAGAAACGTGAAATTAAGAAGCGTATTACAAAATGAACGAAGGCAAAAAGCCGTCGTTAGTTAGTAGGATGGTGAAAACATTACATGGAAAGCCAGCAAATGAACGGTGTCCATTTTAAAGCTATGCATAGTAAATCACATGATTTGTAATAGTGTAGTAGCAAATGGTTTTGCAGAAAGAATTGATACTCATTGTTGTCGTGATAATCACTATCTGTCTTCGGCGTTCACGCGCACGTTTCACAGTCAAGCAGCTAAACTTCTTAAAGGGTGTGTATTTCTGGGGACTGAGTTAAACGGACATTATAAAGGACGAGTGGAATCACAGATATCCCGAGGACAGTGTGAACTAGGTCATAAACACAGAGATGTTTCCTTACGAGAGACAACTGCCCAGAGAAACTATCCTTCACGACGTCTGTCACCGAAAGACCGAAAGAGAACAAGCCCCACATTAAAAGAGGAAGCAATGATCATATGAATAGAATGAATAGAAAGGGTGTCTCCATTCATTACAAATAACTCGGGTTAGCGCTTCCAAGCCTGTTCTATTCATTCAATCTCTATGACAATGATGACGTGATGTATCATAGAAATATCATGTAAAGAAGGCGTGTCTCTATTCATTACAAAATGCCAGGGTTAGAGATCCAAGCCCGTCCTATTAATTATATTTCTATAGCAATGATTATGCAGTATCATCCAATCTAGTATGTCTGGAATACTGAAATCTGTTGGTCTTCAAGGTTCTCACCACAACGTATTTCGTATTCAAGAAGGCCAATCCCCATACATAACGTTTCGTGTATCTGGGACCTTTCAAATGGTCACAGACATGCTACAGCTGTGTGGCATAGTATCCAACCAGCCCCTAGTATACTGTACACATGGTTTAAGATTTCCCAGCAAACGACATCTGTGTCCAATGTCTCGCTAATAGGTTTTCTAGCAACTGTATAGGAGAAAATAGATAAGAGTAAATCTCCATGTTAGCCTGTTAGGCTACCGTAACAGCTTGCTAAGTCCTCTGGTAAACTGTTCCGTTCCAGTCGCCCTTATAAGCAGGGACACCTCTTGCAACACCACTGACTTACAGTGAAGTAAAACAGCCCTATATGATACTCTCCAACTCGTTCCTTTCTGATGACTCGCAGTTATCCTCCCTTCCTTAACGCATTCCCCAGGGAGACATAAACCAGAATTTCAGAACAGAGGAACGAGTGATGAGGGAGGACAGAACGAAATTACTGTCATCTCTCCCTTCATAATGGAGGGAAGAGGAGGAGGGAGAAATGGAGGAGTGAGGAGAGGAGGACAGAATCAAATGACTCTCATCTCATCTCTCTCTCTCTCTGTCTCTCTCTCTCTCCCATTGACCTCCTAATTGAAATATCAAATTGGGGACAGCCACAAAGGCCAACGTTATTTCAGGGTAATTCCAATAGACCAGACCTACCAGGCCCTGTCGTCCCTCCTCAGTGAGCTAGCTACAGTCTGCTATCGGTTTATATGACAGCAGACTGGGGCTTAATGAGTATGGGGGGGGGAGACAGGATAGTTACTAGAGATATGAGATATGCAGTGGTGTGTGAAAACTGAGTAGGCAGGCTCTAATGGGGAAGGTGTTGATAGATGAGTGTTTTGCGGGATGGGAGGGATGTGCATGTGGGGTGTGTGTCTGCATTTCCTCTCTGCGCGTGTCTGACCCAGATCCCTAGGTATTTCCAGGCTCCAGCCACATGACCGTCTATTTCCTTAAAGGCTGTCACAGACTTTCACTACCAGCCCAGTATGTCCCCCCCTCTCTCTCCCTCTCTCTCTCTCTCTCTCTCTCTCTCTCTGTGGAGTGACTGCAGTCTGCATTAAGGAGAGCTGGGGGCCACGGCAGCTGCAGAGGACCTGTCATCACATGCTGGGATGTGGCGTGCCAGTTTACAGTGTAACAGCGCCATGGGCCAGCGCGAGGATCATAAAGCAATGTGTCTTAATGAGGGACAGGGACAGAGCCTTACATACCCTGGTGGCAGTCTATGACACACGAAGCATTACGGCATAATGATCACACTATACCAGGTAGTTTCCATGGGTTACTAAAACTGATGGAAAACAGAGGTAATGTGACTTTAACGGTGGGGGAGTGTATGGATGTGTGTATGTCTGTGTGTGTGTGTGTCTGTGTGTGTGTATGTCTGTGTGTGTGTATGTCTGCCTGCCTGGGTGTAACACACAGCTAAGGCGCTACAGTGTCATTCCGAAGCACCAAAAGGGAAGGGAGCTTATTCTCTAGTGATGAAATATGCCCTCCAAACAGTCAGACTAAACATTACTGCAAAAAAAAGAGGTCATGACAAAACTCATTGAAAAAGTAGTGAAGGAATTTCCTTTGGTGCCAAAATATCCAGCCTGACGAAAACCCTGTAGTTTGAACAAAGGGCATTTGGCTGGGTTTGTTACAGTGTCTGGTCCTCGAGGTTCCTGCTGTCCTAGCACAACTATTAGTTGTCATACCTAAGGCCTTAGTAACGATTGTAACGATATTTTGCAGGAAGAATGGCTGGTGTGTGTTACCTAAGGCCTTAGTAACGATGGTAGTGATATTTAGCAGGGAGAATGGCCGGCGTGTGTGTGTTACCTTCTCCTGTCCTGACGGTGCTAAGTTCCAGGTCGTCTCTAGTGCCGTTCTGTGAGTCCAGGTATGTGGCCGGCACCCAACCCTGCTCCTCGGCTGTACTGACGAACCACCAACCTACAACAACGACACACACACACACACATTAGTAAATTACAATAACTGCTCTACATTCCCAAAGAACTCCAGAATTGATTGGGTGTTAGTGTTTTTCTTGGTCCAGGCTTTCATTTATATCGGCTACATGGGGAACAGTGAAGTGATGTAACCAGGGAACTTTTCACCTGTTATCATTACAAAACCACCAGACGTTTCAGAGTAGCGCTACTGACTGACCATGGATCAGTTTTTCATTTGAATTCATAATGATTGAGATGATATGGACAAGGAGAACCTGATCCTAGAGCAGCACTCTAGGGTTAGGGTCATGTTTTTTTCATATATGTGCCCGGAGTGCAGAGGAAAATGGACACTTAAGGATCAAAGAGGTAGAAGTTGTCCCTGAACCACAGATCTAGGATCAGATGACCATAACTGAGTTCTAACCTGAAACCATCAAAGGGATTAAATAAGAGCTGACCCTGTATCAGTGCAATGGTTAAGGCTGGACTTGAATTTAGTCCCCCAAAAAATCCTAGTCTAGTATTTCGAGAGGTGTTTGTGGGACAATAAATATTTTTGATTCGAATTGACTCGACCTAGACCTGATTGAATGCAAAAACACATGTCGAATCGGGAACCAAACCAAACCGAAACTCACAAAAAGAGAGAGGAAAAGAAGCCATCGATCCCTCCCTGACAGATAGCATGTGTCTTTGTGTTTTAGTTCTGCAGCAGTAGCACGAATCCAGATTCTCCGACGGTCTATTCTGTTTACGAAGTTCAGAGGCTCTCCGAGCATTTCATCCGTAACATTTGGGTTCAACGTGGACTACTCAGAGTCGTAAATAGTAGGGAAGCTGCCTTTCAGTGAACCTCGAAGATACAGGATAATTTACGACTTTCTGCAGCCTATAACGCACCCAGACGTACGCCATATGCTAACACACACAGGCGCACTCCTGACGGATGCACATATGTACACATACACAATAACTCACACGCTCTGACAGTATAAAAGAGAAGAGAGCGAGGTAATGAGCACAACTATTTTTTTTTCTCTCCATTGGAGTCCAACAATTAAGTCCTCAGCTCTTGACTGTGTTAACCGTCATATGGAGAGGTCCTATAATGTGGTTTGACACACATACACACACACACACACACACACGCACACACGCACACACACACACACGCACACACACACACACACACACACACACACACACACACACAGACACACACACACAGACACACACAGACACACACACAGGCTTGAGTAAATCAAGTCCTCACACGCCCCATTTTATGTCCCTGCAAGACACGCCAAGTCGCCTTGGGAAATGAGACCTATTTGACCCATATGGAAAATATGTCTAATAACAGTTTCTTCATCGGAAAATAATAACATTGGTCATTGGTAGGCTTGCGAAATTCCAGTAACTTCCCAAACATTCCTTAGTTTTCCATAAATCCATGTTGGAAGTCACTCATAACACAAGACTACTATAGCGTATACTATGTTTGAAGCTCTGAATGGTCCACCACAGTGTTTGAGGCTTCAACCCATGGGCATTGTCTAAAAGGTATTGAAGTTCAAAGTAGGTCCCACTGTAGACATCACAGCAGAGTCTGGGGTCTGACAGCGCACAGCACAGTGAGTTTGGAAACCTGTCAAAATCGGTTGGGAAAATAATGCTAGGCTAATGCTTAGCCTAGCGAAAACGCTAACGTTGGACTGACTGTAGAGGCATAGGTTTTCCTCAGTGCCAACGTGAATTTGACATTGCGACATTGATGCTATGCTAATTCATTATTATGCTGCTGTAGGCTAGCTAGATCCTAGTCTGAAAATGTGTTTTGATGAACGGCACTCAGCACATATAGCAGTGAGATGAGAGGCAGCACGGTAGGGCCCTCCTATCTTTTTTTAAAAGTCCTACATTCAACGTGTGAAACAATGGAAGCTGCCCATAGTTGTAGCAAAGAAACTTTATAGATCCAAGTTACCGCAACTGTTCAAAAGGAAATAATCCACAACCCATCCCCCTTTATGGAATTCGGCCACAGTTCAGCAAAGAGACAATTCAGGAGCCATTTTCTTCAAAAGGTCACCTGACATGACAAGCAGAGGATATACAGTCTCCTAAATCCCTATGTGACAGGGTCCTGGTGAGCGACTGCCATTATCAGCTGCATGTGTGCGCTGCCACGGCTGTATATCACTGCCTACCTAGTAGGGGCTGATAGAAATAGGTCAGGTCTGTCGGCGTGGAAAGAGTGTGTCTGCTTACGCAAACGTGTGTGTTTGTGAGCGCCTGTCTATATAGGGATCCATGAACATGCCTGCTTGCACTTGTATGTGTATGTACTTGCGTGAGCTGTGAAAAGGCAAATGAGAAAAACTAGTTTAGCCCTGGTCTCTCTCGCTCAGGCTGACAGACACCACATGGCTTTGACAAGGCCCAGCTCCCCTATACATTCAGCTCCCAGGCTGACAGACACCACATGGCTTTGACAAGGCCCAGCTCCCCTATACATTCAGCTCCCAGGCTGACAGACACCACATGGCTTTGACAAGGCCCAGCTCCCCTATACATTCAGCTCCCAGGCTGACAGACACCACAGGGCTTTGACAAGGCCCAGCTCCCCTATACATTCAGCTCCCAGGCTGGCAGATACCACATGGCTTTGACAAGTCCCAGTTTGCCTATAAATCCCAGTTCTGGAGAAAGTCAGATGCGGTTAAAGAGCAGAGAAATTAGAAACAGAAAGGCTGCTGGATCTCATCACACATAGGCAGTTACCAGAGTGGAGAGAGACTGTGGAGGAAGAGAGAGAGAGAGAGACCAGAGAGAGAAGCGAGGGAACGTTCTCATATGTTCCAAACAACTACTGTCCGTGTGTCAACATTTTCCAGGAAACTCACTCTGTCCAACTGCAATATGGACAGAAGCTGGTTCTTTCTCTTTTCTTGTCTCTCTTTCGGGACAGTTGTTAGTAGGAAGTTAGTTGGTGTTCCCTCTTTCTGGCCGTGCCATTTAGCTTCCAGACAGACAGATAATAAACCCAGTTTTCCCAGAGAAGAGAGAGGAAATCCCCCTTGGTGAAGACTTGAATCAGGGTTTCCCCATTCACACAGTGGAATCCAATTGGCTTGGCGGCTCAATTAGGCTCCAAGAGATGTATCATGGGATTGAGCTGTTTATGTGGTATTGTCTGGTGTTGAACATGTTTGTTGTGTCTTTTCTGTTTGTTGGCGGGATTTGCTGTGTTTTGTGTGTGAAAAATCAATAAAATGTTTAATTTACCCTAGGGTGTTCCAGCAGTCCAACAAGTACTAACACTGCGATAACAAGTACTAACACTGAGATAACAAGTACTAACACTGCGATTACAAGTACTAACACTGCAATAACAAGTACTAACACTGTGATTACAAGTACTAACACTGTGATTACAAGTACTAACACTGCAATAACAAGTACATACACTGCGATAACAAGTACTAACACTGAGATAACAAGTACTAACACTGTGATAACAAGTACTAACACTGCGATTACAAGTACCAACACTGAGATAACAAGTACTAACACTGCAATAAAAAATACTAACACTGCAATAACAAATACTAACACAGCAATAACAAGTACTAACACTGCAATAACTAGTACTAATACTGTGATAACAAGTACTAACACTGCAATAACAAGTACTAACACTGCAATAACAAGCACTAATACTGCAATAACAAGTTCTAACACTGCAATAACAAGTGCTAACACTACAATAACAAGTACTAACACTGCGATAACAAGTGCTAACACTGTGATAACAAGTACTAACACTGTAATAACAAGTACTAACACTGCAATAACAAGTGCTAACACTGCAATAACAAGTACTAACACTGCAATAACAAGTACTAACACTGTAATAACAAGTACTAACACTGCAATAACAAGTACTAATAATGTAATAACAAGTACTAACACTGTAATAACAAGTACTAACACTGCAAAAACAAGTACTAACACTGCAATAACAAGTACTAATACTGCAATAACAAGTACTAACACTGGAATAACAAGTACTAACACTGCAATAACAAGTACTAACACTGTGATAACAAGTACTAACACTGTGATAACAAGTACTAACACTGCGATAACAAGTACTAACACTGTGATAACAAGTACTAACACTGCGATAACAAGTACTAACACTGCAATAACAAGTACTAACACTGCAATAACAAATACTAACACTGCAATAACAAGTACTAACACTGCAATAACAAGTACTAACACTGCGATAACAAGTACTAACACTGTGATTACAAGTACTAACACTGTGATTACAAGTACTAACACTGCAATAACAAGTACTAACACTGCGATAACAAGTACTAACACTGAGATAACAAGTACTAACACTGCGATTACAAGTACTAACACTGCAATAACAAGTACTAACACTGTGATTACAAGTACTAACACTGCAATAACAAGTACTAACACTGCGATAACAAGTACTAACACTGAGATAACAAGTACTAACACTGTGATAACAAGTACTAACACTGTGATTACAAGTACTAACACTGCGATAACAAGTACAAACACTGCGATAACAAGTACTAACACTGTGATTACAAGTACTAACACTGTGATTACAAGTACTAACACTGCAATAACAAGTACTAACACTGCGATAACAAGTACTAACACTGAGATAACAAGTACTAACACTGCGATTACAAGTACTAACACTGCAATAACAAGTACTAACACTGTGATTACAAGTACTAACACTGCAATAACAAGTACTAACACTGCGATAACAAGTACTAACACTGAGATAACAAGTACTAACACTGTGATAACAAGTACTAACACTGCGATTACAAGTACTAACACTGAGATAACAAGTACTAACACTGCGATAACAAGTACAAACACTGCGATAAAAAGTACTAACACTGCGATTACAAGTACTAACACTGCGAGCATGGGTTCAAATCTGACCCACCACTTTAGCAATTCCTCTCCTGCTATAAACTTCTTTCTATCTATTCTGTCCAATAAACACAGAAAATATGAAAGTAGTGGGACGGCCACACCACCTAAACTATGAGCTAATCTTTACACGCTACAAGAGCTTCTCTTGGAAGCATACATGTCTTGTTTGATTACAGTGGCTAACATTACCATATTACATCAACTATGAATGTTATGTCAGTTATTTTAAATGCCTATATGTTCTAAAATAGCTATATATCTTGCTTGACTGTACTGTATGTGTGTGGAATACATTACAGTGCCGGTGGACTAGAGAGAGATTAAAGGGTCAGTCTGGGATTCAAACAACAACAAATTGACCATGTTTTCCTCGAAAGGTTAGGAATCATAGAACATGGAAAATGTGGTGTAACAAATGTCAATCTTCAGCAGGGGTGGGATCCGGGCAGGGGGGCAGGGCAGTAAAGGGGGTTGGGGGCAGCTGTAAAAATGAAACAGGCTAAAACAAGACATATAAAAGGTGGGTCGTCTAATGAACTACATATTGACCACCATCTGAACATACAGTAGAGTAGAAAGCAAAAGGGAAGGGCTGCTGTTTCAACAGGTTTAAGTAATCATGGCAGTGTTATTGGCTGCAGGGAGGTGTGTGTGTGTGTGTGTGTGTGTGTGTGTGTGTGTGTGTGTGTGTGTGTGTGTGTGTGTGTGTGTGTGTGTGTGTGTGTGTGTGTGTGTGTGTGTGTGTGTGTGTGTGTGTGTGTGTGTGTAACCATGCTTAGGCTGAGTTCACTCGACCTCAAACAACGCAGTAAAAATACATTTAGAGGAATACTTTCACGAGTGCTCATTTCCTGACTAAGTACGATCCTTTTATTGTACAGGTGTAAATCAGACCACTTTTTAGGCCGCCTTTGACTACAATAAACACTAGATTCTGGGTCCGGGTTGTGTCCCGACAGAAATGACCCAGTTTGCTCTACTTCATCAGATTCATGATGTGGACCTTAAAAGGTCAAATAGCGACAGGTGTAAAACCTTCTTAACATTGAAAGTACTCATGCTGGTTTAACCCAGACAGTAATAAGTAGTCTAATTGCAGTTCCACTGTGTTGTGCTTTGGTAGAACATAGGTTGTGCAGTGCTTTCTCCCTCTTTCCCTCTGTCTCCATCTCCCCCTTTCGCTCAGTGAGAATAAGGTCACATGGAAAACAAATGTTACAGTAATTCTGCAGAACATACTAATCATTGGCTGGTAAACGCCTAGCAGGGAGAGAAAGATGGAGATAGAGAGAGTGGGTGACAGAGAGAGAGGAGAGAGAGAGAGATACAGAGACAGAGAGAAAGAGCGAGCAGACGTTTGGCCAGGGCTTCAAAGCAGGGAGTATTCCACACACTTCCCTGTCCAAAACCACCACAGAATCTATCCGTTCACTCTCTTCATTTGGATTGATGGAACGGAGAAACGGAACCATCAAGACGTTTCGTCAACGACACTTATTTCAAACGCGACGCGATTGTGTTACTCATCTCATTGCTTTGCCACAACGAACAACAGATCTGATGTGTGATACGAGCTGAGTTGGATGCGGCTGAGCCCGAGTCTGGAAGGCAGAATATTGAATTGAACCACAACGTGCGCTTTCTGCAGAGTAAGCAGAACTAAGGGACACAGAAAGCTGAGGCTTAAAATAGAACCAGAACAATTACGGCGGCTCGGGAGGCCTAAAACGAGATTGGCGAATCAGGCCTGGAAGGCAGAGACTATTCTCATCCTTCTATCTAATCACACAAACCCTGTGTGTGAGCAAGATACCGTATAGGTTGCAAGAAAGCATATATGTAATCAAATCTGAAGCTAATACAGAACGTGATTATTAACATATTATATATATATATTTTGTGTTTTACCACCTCTTTCTCCCCAATTGCGTGATATCCAATTGCGATCCAACTACGATCTTGTCTCATCGCTGCAACTCCCCAAAGGGCTTGGGAGAGGTCGAAGGTCGAGTCGTGTCCTCCGAAACATGACCCGCCAAACCGCGCTTCTTTACACCTGCCCACTTAACCCGGAAGCCAGCCGCACCACCGTTCAACTGACGACGAAGTCAGCCTGCAGGCGCCCGGCCCTCCACAAGGAGTCGCTAAAGCGCGATGAGCCAAGTAAAGCCCCCAGGCCAAACCCTCCACTAACCTGGACGACGCTGGTCCAATCGTGCGAAGCCCTATGGGACTCCCGGTCACGGCCGGTTGTGACACAGCCTGGGATCGAACCCGGATCTGTAGTGATGCCTCAACACTGCGATGCAATGCCTTAGATGGCTGCGCCACTCGGGCGGCCTGAAGGAGATTATTTAATTAGGGAAATTGAAATGAAATCCCATCAACTCTAGAAGTCAATACAGTACATGATGTGATAAATGCCTAGTTAGGCCTGAGGGATATGATTTTGTTGGATGGGATCAAACGAAGAACAGAAAAAATCCCTCTAATGACATCAGAGTCTTTTAATAACAAGTTCCTTTGAACACATTTTCGTTCCCTTTGTGTGAACTTTGTTTGAAAAGATGGTGTAGTGGATTGGCAATGTAAAGAGACATAAAACGTATAAAAAATCACCCAAGACAGGATACATCAAAGCATCATCTGATCAGTTCTAACTGAGGGGAAATTATGAGGACATCCGAATCATCAAGCTGGTTGGTTCCTTCCTAGTTTATTTTGAGGCCCCAAATCTTTATTGACAATGTCTAACGGGACGGGAGACAGAGGAACTCACATCCCACGGTGGAGATTGTGTTACCTTGCTTTAAGTTTTCATAAAACATGGGGGTTTGGTTACTGTTAGCTGTGTTACAAGTTTAAGGGGATAGCGTGGTGGTAGGAAGTTCATTAGACCGTGTTGACTAAATATCACGCTCAGCATGCCTGGGCTACGTCCCCAGGCCTTGAACTTGAACCGCCGTGTGTGTGTAGGGGGGGGGGGGGGGGGGGGGTGGGTTGTGGTTATGTTCAGGGTTTGGGTCACGGGTAAAGGTTAGGGTTAGGGTAAGGGTTAGGATTTTGACTTTAAATAAATATTAGGTCCCCACGAGGATAGAAGAACATAACGTGTGCTTGTGTGTGAGTGTGTGTGAGTGTGTGTGTGTGTGTGTGTGTGTGTGTGTGTGTGTGTGTGTGTGTGTGTGTGTGTGTGTGTGTGTGTGTGTGTGTGTGTGTGTGTGCGTGTGTGTGTGTGTGGTGTGTGTTTGTGTGCGTGCGTGCGTGCGTGCGTGCGTGCGTGTGTGTGTGTGTGTGTGAGAGAGAGAGAGACCCAACTCAAAGCTTCCTTCCAGCTAAGTACCCCCTGTGTCATGCTTATTGATACAGGCTGGCCATTTCAAAGCATGGGAGGTGCAGCTAACACTAAGCTAGCTTTAGCCATGCATATCACCTCACTAAACATGCTAATGGCAACAAGCTCTATTTTAAAACCTGTAGGTGAGTCTTTTGGCCAGCTATGGCCTTTCATGTGACCCTATCTATACAGGAGAATTTAAAGGGCTTAAAGGTAACCTCTCTGTTGAGTCGATTGACGTAGATTAGCAACTCTTGTGCCTCTTGGTGAAACGTTACGCTACGGGTAGCATGTATAGGATGACTAACAGCCTGCTACGCTACCTGTTGGCTTATAAGTATGACTTCCTGATTGAAGCTGGCTAGCCATTTTTACAGCCTGACCAGGACATCCTTTAAGCTAACCTAAGCTAAACTCTCTAGTGCTAAACGCTTTTTGATTGAAGCCGTCTGTCCGATTTGACTGCCTAGAGTTGAGGCGACCACTTTTAAAGGAAGAACCACTGTATAGGCTATGTGAGACTACAGATGTAGGATCTTAATTTGAGCCAGTTTGCTACAGCAGGAAAATAATCATGCAGCAACAGGAAATTCAAATTATTATGTGGACTATAATTAATATAATGAATTGACATTTTTGTCGGGGTTGATACATTTTTCGCCAGGGAAAATCGAGTCTGAAATGTCAAAGTGGAAATTACAAACTTCAGAAGCCTTTTCAAAACTCAAATGCAATACAAGGATCTGTATGGAAAGTTCTCCTTCAACAGAGTGATCAAATTCATATCCTACATCTGTATGGTGTGAGGCCTGTCTTCAGCAGCCCCCTGGCAAAGATTCTGACGGTTTACAACCTTATCGGTGTGACTGAAGACAGAAGAGCGGGCTAGGCTGTCCGTTTCAAATGTGAGGTGAGACTAGCGCTAAGCTGGCTGTAGCCTGAGTGATGGAGTGTAAGATTTGACACAAATGGTGTTCCTCCCTCTGTAAAACGTGGCCCAGTGCTTTCCCCTACTAAAGCTGATCTACACAGGGCCCCAGGCCAAGGCAAACAACACCCATTGCCCAGCCCAGCCCAAACTCAGTCAAAACTGGGTACATTTCAGGAAAGAATATGTGGGTTAGTGGGGGCTATGCCAACCTAATTTACACCGCTGTGGACACAGCAGGCAGTGAGAGAGGGGAGGTAGGGGTGGTGTGTGTGTGCGTTTGAGCCTGTGTGTGTTTATGCGTGCGTGTTTGCCTGTGCATACATAATTTCACACATGTGTGTGAGTATGTGACTATGTGTGTAAATGTGTGTTTAGGCGGGTTTTGCACGGTAAGCGTGCCTAAGCTCTTTAGGACTATGGTGACAAATTCCCCCTTCAACCTGGCAAAGATCGCATAGAGAGAGAGGCGAGGGGAAAATGTCTTCTCCGGCTGGGCTTGTGGGCTGAGGGAGCGGCACAGTAACCCAGAGGGATCTTGTTTGCTGCATAGCATCACAGTCCTCCTGCAAGATCCATTAGGCCGGGGTAAGGACACAGAAAATAGGGGAATTTTCCATATTCAGCCACAGTATGGAGCCACAGAATGGAGGCCCGGTTGCATTGATTAACCAGTCATTTTCGTGCAACTATGGTATCAGAACACTAACAGAGCCAAAACTGAACAAATAAAGACAGACCTACCAGTCTTCAAAGACTATTCTATATAATATACATTTGATACCATGGTATCAATATCAATATCATATCATCAATATCATGGGGATAACAACTTTGCAGGAAGCACAATAAACTGATTGCTCCATATAACTTCTGGTCACACATGCAAGTGATGTTTTTCCCATCTGAGGCCTCTTCCCTCCAGGCTCTCGGTGATTTCCCATGTCCAAGGAATGACCGGAGTGGGAGAAAACCAGGACACTGGCCCATACATAGCCTCCACTCCTCCTTTTCTCCTCCTCTTTCCCCCTTTTCAAGAGGATTCTGGCGTGTCCACCTCCTTGCCCTCCCATAAATCTCTCTTTACTAGATAGTAGCTCTTAAATCTCCGGACAGACAGTCAGACACAAATCTCACAGCCAAAACTCAAGACATCAGCACACACACACACCCCACATACACTCACACACACACACGCGCACGCACGCATGCACACACACACACACACTGTACAGTCTCACGTGGTGATACTGGCGCCTTGTTGACACTACACAGTGAAACAGCTGCCGTGGAACTGGAGCGCACGCGGCTGCTAGCTTCTCGCAGTAGGGGTAGGGTATGACAATAACATCCGACTCGGGATTAGGAACCCGCGACTATCGAGGTACAGTGCGTGAAGCGAGGAAAACTGATGCTGCAGTAAAGTGGTTTTTACTGCAGTGGATGTTTTTTTTCCATTGGCTGTTGCTTGACCCGAACCACTCCTAACTGCATATGATATACTGTTTAGAGATTGTGTGGAGAGGAGAATGAAAAAGCACAGAGTCTGGATGAGATTGGTAGAAGCTAACTTAAAAGCATAGGTTGTCATAATGCCGAGATGCATGGGATGAGGAACATCAAAGCAACATTAAAACAACATTAAAGAAATAGGGGGTTTTGGTAAATTGGGAGGTTGCAATGTGAAATGACCGCCTGTGTTTCTGCGATCAAAATGTCGAAGGACATAAAGAAGCAGAGCTGTGGAGACTCCAGGGTCGCAATAGAGCGCTGAAAGGGGGAGAGGGTCTCTGGGATACACAAGGCACTAGGACTTGCATAGCCTGCCAATGATGTCATCGTAGGTCGTTGCTCGAGTTCTTTGGCCTAATGGTGGAGAGATATGGAGACGTTTGAGCATGTTTACAGTAACCTTCAACTCCAATGACAGCCATTATATACAGCTTGTTTCCTTAAGGATGATATTTGTTTTTCTTGCACTTTTGTACTGAAACTGTCTGAGATTTTATGGTTCTTTTTCAGGCTTAGTCTATGCGCTAGTTTGAGTTTATGAGCGTTCAGCTCCGGTGACAGCACAGCTTGTTTTCTTATTTGTTTTTATGTTTTTACATTGAAACTGTCCCGAGTACTGAATATTTATGGATCTTGTCCTAGTTTAGTTTGAATGTGCCCGATCGCGGGGGTATTTGGGGTTTCCAATGCAGTGTGTCAGTGCCACCAATAATTTGATAATTGTGGCGTGGTTTTGGCATACGCACAGGCAATTAGCTTTTGAATATTCATGAAACAAAACATATAATGACTCTCAGTCTTGCCTGTGACTCTTACAAAATCTCTGGGAATCGAAGCCTCATCAAGTCACATATCTCTCAAAGCATAACTCAATGCAGCTTAAAAGTTGACAGTACGAAACCTCACAAAAGAGACTGAAAAAACATTGCATTTCACATTTACATCTGAGTCATTTAGCAGACAATCTTTGCTAAGGGGACTTTGGGCGACCAGTTCATTTAACGAAGATTAGTTAAAACAACCACATCTCACATTCATTGCGGTACTGATGTCACGCCCTGACCACAGAGAGCCCTTGGTTCTCCATGGTGTAGTAGGTCAGGGCGTGACTAGGGGGTGATCTAGTATATCTATTTCTACGTTGGTGCTAATGTCGTTCCCAATTAGAGCCTGCTGTTTAATGTTGCCTCTGATTGGGGATCATATTTAGGTAGCTATTTCCCCACCTGTGTTTTGTGGGATATTGATTGTAGTGTGTTTGTGCATGTAGTCACGTTTTGTTGTTCCTTTATTGATTTGTTTTTGCTTAAAGTTTCACTTTGAAACAAATATGTGTCATTCAACATCCGCTGGCCGTGGAAGAACGTGACAACTGCACTTCTCAGCGTTCACATTTTCGGATGAGATTAGGTTTCCTCTTAGTCATGTATGACATTGCAATACATTGAATTCACAAAAGAAGATCAGCATTGCAAAAACATCTACACCTCTATTCCCACACGGAGTTTGGACGGAACTGCCGCTTTGGCTGTTGACCTGACAATGAACGGAATGGGATATACAGCAGAAAGCTGTTGGAACAGCCCGATGTCAAAAACACATGGGGCTGAAAGAGTGGAGAGAGAGAGAGAGAGAGAGAGAGAGAGAACGAGAGAGAGAGCTAGAGAGAGAGAGAGAGAGAGAGAGAGAGAGAGAGAGAGAGAGAGAGCACCACAAGGGGAACGTCAACCGTTGAGGGACAGTGGGTGGCTGGGTCGATTGTAAAAACTAAAGAAAAAGAAAGATTCGTTAACTTGCATAACGACTCAGATGTGCTAAAGACGCTGTGAGAAAACACCTCTTACACACACACACACACACACACACACATATATATATATATATATATATATATATATATATATACACACACACACACACACACACACACACCAATATTTGAAAGGAAGATGTGTGTGGATGTATCAATCACTGCCAAAGGGTTTTCTGCTGTTGGTAGACTGTTAGGCCGTTGTGGTTGTTAATCTTGACTTGCGCAAGCTGTCAATGTCTTGTTACCATGGCAAGTTAGAATCCAGCTCTCGTGTTGCTCAATCGAGTTTGGATCGATGAAAACAAAACATAAGGGCAACATATTCACATTGACTTTTCCCTCAACCGATTGTTTTCAGGTTTTATACATAGCAAACTGTTATGTACTGTTACTGTACACAACAAACGTCTTGCTGTGGTTCAACAACTCAACTGCCATGTCCTTGGTTTTTGATAACATTGTGAAGTACAATGAAATTGGAGGAAAACATAAGGGTGACAATAGTACACGGACAGTTATCCCAGTGCTCCCAAATAACAACTGCCTCCCTGGCTCTTTCTCCTCTCAAAACTTTGCGCGTCGACCTTTGCCTTTCCAAGATGGTACTCGTAACACATCTCACTCTCCACTAAAGTAAAGTGGACTATTAATTATAAGTCTACATTCCTGATGCACAAGGCAACAGATTGGGCAACACAGCCAAACGCTGCCACATGTACACGCACAAACACACACACACCTTCACACAAACCCAAGCACAGACAAACACACACACACACCGGCCTGCTGACCAAACGGCAAGCCTCCAGGTTTAGCCAAGCCCCAGTTAGAAGACAGAGAGAACGCTTAAGGGAGAGACAGAGGTAGAGAGGGAGGAAGGGGAGAAAAGGGGGAATCTTGAGGACAAAGAGGGGCAGATGGAAGGAGACAGAACACGGAGTGACACCATGAGAGGAAAGAAGGAACGAGGTGCTGACTGTGCATCAGTTGGTTTGTGCGTGTGTGTGTGTATGTGTGTGTGTGTGTGTGTCTGTGAGAGAGAAAGTCAAATACAACACAAAGCAGCACATACAGTAAACACACTACTCACCGCTCTCGCTCTTCTCGATCACGTCCACCGTCTCCCCAGCCTGCAGGCTGATCTCAGAGTTCTCCTGCCTCTCGTAGTTGGCCACCACCACGTACTGCTCCAGCACCATAGGGTCCGAGCTGTCAATGCCTGCACGGTAGGACGGGAAGAAACACGCCGTCAGCCAGCTCCCAGTCCCTACCATGGCACCCCTACCCCGTGGTGGGCGCAAGCGCCCGCCGCCACCGCGCGCCCGGTGACGGTACGCCGCCATAGGCCGAATCCGCGCCGTTGCTCCTCCCCAGCCAATCAGAACGCTCGCTCAGGATATTATCGCTGCATTTTATTCCCAAACGTCTGGCCATATAGCGGAACCTTCCCCCGGCCCACACCAACGGACCAGGAAGCATTTGAAAGAAGTCAAAACAAAAAAAGGAGGGATGAAACAAAGAGAGAGAAAAACGTGTTCTCCGTTACGGGGCCTCCATAATCAAAACAAACGTCCGAAAGAGAGACGAAGGGAAGAGAGGATAAAAGAAAGAGAAAAGGAGGAGAGGACAGGGAGAACTGCTGGAGTTGGAGACAGACTCCAGTCGGGACTGGAAGAATAGAAAAGGTTTTCCTCTGGAAAATCAGTAGTGTGGCTTGTTCTCTCTCTCTCTCCCCTCCTCTCTCTCTCTGTTTGAGAGCCTGCCGTTGGACGAGGACTGGGGGGCTGTACCACGCCAATCAAGGCAGTCAGGCCTACAGGGCCTTAAATAGAAACATATGAGTGGGACGGGGAGAGAGGGAGAGAGAGATAGAGAGAGAGAGAGAGAGAGAGAGAGGGAAGAAAACAAGAGTGCGGCATAACCCAAGTTGAAACGGTTTCTTCTTGTGTTTCACATAAACATAGGCCCAGCATCTGTCTCTCTCTCCTTTTTTCCCTCTCTCTCTTCTCTTCATTGTAGCTCCCAATGATAAACTCTTGAGTGCCAGCAATGACTTCATTTACAAAGTTCACGTGGTGTGTGTTTGATTTAAGTCACAAGCACTGTTTGACATGATTGTACCAACGCTCTGGGATTTTTCTTCAAAT